>NC_043703.1:42529794-42656819 GCF_006229205.1 Suricata suricatta
ACTGAGAGTTGACGGGGAAGGGGGAGGGAGGAAAAAGGTGGTGGTGATGGAGGAGGGCACTTAAGGGGAAGAGCACTGGGTGTTGTATGGAAAACAATTTGACAATAAAATATTAAAAAAAGACAATAAAAAAATAAAAATAAAAACTGCTAAAAAAAAAAAGAATATATGACAATTGTAAGTATTTATGCACCCAACATTTAGAAGCATCCAGATACATAAAAGAGTTAATAACAAACAAGAAGGAACTAACTGATAATACACTAATAGTAGAGGACTTTAAAATCCAACTTACATCAATAAAAAGATCATCTAAGGAGAAAATCAACATGTAAACAATGGTTTCTAATGACACATTGGAACAGATGGATTTAATAGATACAGAACATTTAATCCTAAGACAGAATATACATTCTTCTCAAGTGCACATGGAATATACTCCAGAAGAGATCATATACTGGCCCATAAAATAAGCCTAAACAAAATCAAGATCAAAGTCATACCATGCATCTTTTTTGTTTTATGGAGACATAAAATCATAATATTCCAGTATCACAACAGAAAACAGAAAATGACTTTCAACGATACATGTCTCATTTCATTATGATGTAACAGGAACATTTTGGAGTGTAAAATTCAGTATTTTTTTTCCTTGTAAAAGTATATGAGGTTGCATATGCACACCAACAATAGACACATTCTCATCACCTCTGGGTCCTAAAGATATTGTAATGGAAAAGAGACACGTTGTACATAACCATGTGATTACCTCAAGTCTGAAATAACATTTAGATCATAGAGATATAGAGGACAAAAAAGGATATTTAAAATCATCAGTGTTCATATCAGTGGCACAAACTAGCAATTTATACACTTGGGAACCCCATTACAGAAGAGGCACCAGAAAACGCAGAACCATATTCATAACAATGAAAAGATTTCTCTCCTGCCTGAAATCTTATAAACAAAATACATGAAGATTTATACCTGAAATATTCCCAAAATTGTGTCCATGGAGGATCCTCTCCATTGCACTGGCTCACATTTTCAGAAAGACTTAAAGGGAGAATAAGTGCTTTCCCACACTGTGTCCGTGCTCACAGATTCCTGGGATACCTGAAGGCTTTCCCATGGTGCCTAAGTTCATAATGCTTCACATCACTGTGCTCACACGTGTGTCCTCGAAGAGAAGAGGGACAAGTGAAGGCTTTCACACAGAGAAGCCATTCACAAGGTTCTGCCCACTGAGGGTCACCACAGGTACTTGCAGGTCTCTGGGACACTGGAAGGTCTCACCGGAGCCCTTACATACAAAGGCTTCCTGTCCACTGTGCAACCTCACATGTTCTTGAAGGGAGGGTGTTTCTTCATGTGCACTCGAAGAGACGAGGAGAACTTGTACGCCTTCCCACACCTCTTACATTCATAGGGTTTAACTGTGCTGTGCGTTTTCAAATGACTTTGAAAATTTTGCAGCTGACTGAAAGCTTTCCCACACTCCATACACTTCAATAGTTTCTTCACAGCGTGTGTCCTCATATGCGCTTCAGGTTTGAAGGAGATCTGAAGACTTTCCCACAGTGCTGACATTTAGAGGGCTTTTCCTCAGTGTGGTTCTCTCTATGTATACGTAGGTCTCTGTGATACCTGAAGGCTTTGCCACACTCCTCACATTCATAGGGACTCACTACGTTGTGTGTGGTCATGTGACGTTCACATGGTCATTCACAGTCTAGTGAAACCCTATGAATGTAAGCAGTGTGACAGGGGCTTTGGGGATCAAACACACCTCAGAATCCATATGAGGACACACACCAGGGAAAGACCCTGTGAATGTCAGCCATGTGGGAAAGCCTTCAGATATTAATGGAATCTGCAAGGACATCTGATGACACACACCAGGGAAAGACCCTATGAATGTCAGCCATGTGGGAAAGCCTTCAGGTATAAGTCACGCCTGTGAGAACATGTGAGGAAACACACTGGGGAGAGACCCAATAAATGTCAGCACTGTGGAAAAGCCTTCGTTCGCCACTACACCCTTGTACTACATACTATGAGAAGACCCTCAGGGGACGGACACTTGGAATGTAAGGAGCGTGGGGCAACTTTCAGGAAGCATCGGCCTTTTGAACATCACATGACCACACACAACGTAGTGAAACCTTGCATCTTTTCTGACCACAATGCTATAAAACTAAAAGTCAAGCACAAAAACAAAACAAAACAAAAAACCCAAAAAACTAGAAAGACCATAAATACATGGAGGTTAAATAACATACTACTAAACAAGGAACTGATCAACCAGGAAACAAAAGAAGAAATTAAAAAGTCCATGGAAGTGAGTGAAAATGAAAACACATTCCAAAACCGTTGGAATGCAACAAAGGCCATTAAAAAAGGGAAGTATCAATACAAACCTACCTGAAGAACCAAAAAACTCTCAAACAACCTAACTTTACACCTAAAGCATCTAGAAAAAGAACAGCAAATAAACCCTAACACCAACAAAAGGAAGGAAATTATAAAGAATACAGCAGAAATAAATGAAATAGAAACTAAAAAAATAAAACAACAACAACAAAAACCAAGAGAACACAGTGAAACCAGGAGCAGGGTCTTTTAAAAAAGTCAATAAAATTGGGGTACTGGGTGGGTCAGTCAGCTGAGCATCCAACTCTTGATTTCAGCTCAGGTCATGATTCCATGGTTGTGGGATTGAGCCCTATGTGAGGCTCCATGAGCCTACGTAAGATTCTCTGTCTTTCTCCCTCTGCTCTTCTCCCTCCACCTAAAATAAAAAGACTTACTCTAAAAAATTTTCAATGAAATTGATAACCCCCAACCCAGACTTATCAAGAAAAAGAGAAATGATTCAAATATATAAAATCACAAATGATAGAGGAGAAATAACAACTAATACCAAAGAAATAAAAATTGTTATAAGATAGTATTAAAGGGGCACCTGGGTAGCTCAGTCAGTTAAGCATCTGACTTCAGTTCAGCTCATGATCTCACAGTTAGTGGAATTAAAATAAAATCTTAAAAGAAAAAGAGTGCATGTAGGTATGTGTGTTTCAGTGATTTCTCTAGGAAGTACCTTACACATCTTTAATTTATTGCAATGTATTTCAGGTTAGGCCTGATTTAAATCTGGTAGATACAGGAAATTTTTACTAATACAGCTTAATTCCCTGCAACACTTTTTTTTGCTAATTTTGGCAAATATACTATGTCTACTTATTTATGTTATATATCCAACAAGTTTTGTATTCTTAAACATGTCATTTAAAGAAATAGAAGAAAACATACATATATATACCTGTGCTTGTGTGTTTGTGGGTGTGTGTGGACTGACAAATTATGACTTCTGCTGTTATTCCCTCTTTCCCATAGATCATTGTCATTTTACTTCCGACTTTCACAGTCTGTAAAATACAAGGCTGATAAATTGGATTATTTCCATTTTTATTTAACTTTAAATGTGTTCATTTTATTTCTGAAGGACAGTTTCACTGGATATAGAATTCTTAGATAGGAGCTTTGTTCATTTGTTGGTTTTGCTTGTTACTTTCCCAGAACTTGCAATTTGTCATTCAATGTCTTCAGAAGTTTTTTTTTTTTGTCATAATCAGATATTTATCATGCTGTTGTTTCCCAATAAGGGATCTGTTGCTTTTCTCTTGATTCTTCCATGGTTTTCTCTTTATACTTTGCTGTCATCAATTTGATAGATATTGTGTGTGTGTATGTATATATATGTATATGGATATATACATATATGTATTATATATAAGCGTATATATGTGTATTATATATAAGTATATATGTATTTTATCTATACATATATATGTATATTTATATATAAGTACATACATATATATTAATGTATTATATATATATATATATATATATATATATATATATAAGTATGTGTGTGTGTGTTTTGTGTGATTATCCTACTTGAGCTTCTTAGATGCACCAGTAATGCTTTATTCTCATTTTAGAAATATGACATTGTTTTTTCAAACATTTACTTCTCCTAGCTTCTTTCTCTTCTTTTTCCAGATTTCATTTTAATTTGTGACAGAATTCATTCACAGCATACCATAGGTCTTAGGTCAGTCAAAATAAAATCTCCTTTTCCTGGTGTCTACTTAAATTTTCAGGCTCACTTTCCCATACATTATCTTTTTTTTCAATATAGCTCTTTACTGAATATATCGAAGTTTTAAAAAAACTGCTCTACTGTTTTTCACCTTCTACTCTTTGAAAGAGCTACTACTTCTTTATAAAATATTCCTCCCCAACTTCCATCACTAAAATAATAAGTATTTATCCTTCATGTGTCAGCTTAATCACTCATTTCTCCAATGACACCATACTTGCCTGTCAAAGTAAAAGAAACCCAATTTCAGAAAAAGTTTATCCTAACTTATGAAAAAAATACACCTCTGCATTCATAGAGGGTCCGTATTTTTTAAAATGTCCAATAGCTCATTAGATTCCTAGTGCTTAAATAAGAGATATGAGCTCACAATTTTTGAAAGAAAAAAAGTACTTTGTCAAAGTTCTCAGTCCATTGGCTTTGCTAGTTTTCGTTGTATCAATTAAAAACTACATCACTAAACCAAGATGATTTGCTACTGAGATATCTGTCATATTCAACAGACAAGATACAAATAGAGCACTGTGATATTTCCATTCTGATCAACAGCGAAGACATTCGACTCAGGATTCTTGCTTCTAAATAAATGTATTCTGCTGGAATTCCTGAAGGTTGAAAATATCAATATAGGGACATGGGGGTGACAGCAGAGGTTTCAGTCATTTTGAAAAGTATTACAGATAAGTATGTTGACATAAATGTGTGAACTATATCTATCTATCTATATATATAGATACATATGCAGTATATATAAAAAATATAATATTATAGCATAAAGGTCTTAGAAAAGTATATTAAAGTAGATTAATATCAGAAAATAAACACATAAACAGCTAGCGAAGAGATCGCTTTCAGAAATCTAGAATGAATTAACTCCAATTACTAACAAAAGAAAATTCTTTGGCAATTTTTTATTGATGCCACAATTATTGTATATCAAGCAAGGTTTCCTTCACTGAAAGCCATACTTTATATATGAAATAGATATTAAAGTTTATCTTAATTTGGAAGTTTAAGTTTTAAAAATGTGGCTGCTATAAACTGAAATATGCCTCTGCAGAACAACTGGTATAGTTGTCTCTTCAAATATCAATATTACTTGGGGATTCAAGGTGTATATATTTTTGTTCTAATATATAAAATAAATAAAATAGGGGCTCCCAGGTGGCTCAGTCAGTTGAGCATCATCTGACTCCTGATTTCGGCTTGGGTCATGGTCTCACAGTTTGTGGGATCAAGCCCCGCATCAGACTCTGTGCTGACAGCACGAGCCTGCTTGGGATTCTCTCTCTCTCTCTCTCTCTCTCTCTCTCTCTCTCTCTCTCTCTCTCTCTCTCCTTCTCTCTCAGCCCTTCCCCTTCCTCCAAAATAAATAAACTTAAAATAAATAATATATTATTCTCTATTGATTAAAAAGATTTAGACAAATCATATTCTAATTATAAATCTTCTTTTCCTGGGTTCAATATTAATTTTGAAGTGATAATTAGACAATTCCTTTTATGAGTATGTCTCAGGAAGAAAAAAGTCAAAGAGCTAAAGAAATAAGTATCCTAAATTATAATTAAATAGGAAAATTCTGTCTTATCCATAAGTGCTGCAGCACAGGAGAACACCATAAAATGGCTGAACTAATTCAGACACTGGGCTGGAACATAAGACTCATTTTTATTGCAGTGGTTCTAAATGTAATGATAAAGATAACACAACCAATCCAAGGTTGGGGATGAACAATGGACATGTCTCCATTGTAAATGATGTGCATCCTTAGGGGAAGAAAATGTATTAAGGTGACTTGTTTTTACTCTAAATTAAAGGTGGTAAGTGATGGTAAAAGTGGGTGTCTATTTCCATTTCATCTTTTTTTTTCCTCATGCATTTTTCCAACTGGCCTCTTGCACTGTTTCAGTACAAGGATCATTTGCTTGAATCATTGTGGTGAGCCAAGGAGAGTGAAAATAGGTAGACAAATATAGGTAGCCCCAAAGTCATTTCGTAACACTGTCACTCTGCTCAATTTCAAAAATTTAAGGCAAAGAATTAGTTTCCTCAGGATAACAGGAAACAGTAGAAGTCCTCTAAAATTAAAAAAAAATTTTTTTTAATGTTTTATTTATTTTTAATACAGAGAGAGACAGAGCATGAGAGGGGGAGGGGCAGAGAGAGAAGGAGACCCAGAACCGGAAGCAGGCTCCAGGCTCTGAGCTAGCTGTCAGCACAGAGCCTGTCACGGGGCTCGAACCCACGAATGTGAGATCTGACATGAGCCGAAGTCGGAGGCTTAACCAACTGAGCCACCCAGGCGCCCCAGAAGTCCTCTAAAATTTAAGAAAGTATCCCTTTAATATTAAGAATAAAGTAAAGCCCTTGAAATCTGGATAAGATTTCAGCTAAGATAAGTACTAAGTGTAGCAGACAGAATGACTCTGAAAACTGTCTACATGCTGATCCCTGGAACCTATGAATATGTAGTGTTACATGATAAAAAGGATTTTGCAAATGTAATTGAGTTTACATATTTTAAAATAGGGAGATATTTCTGCATAACTCATCATTCAGGCTAGCCCAATCTAATCACAGTAAGTCTCTAAAAGCAGAGAACTTTCTTGGCTAGGGTAGGAAAGAGGTAGCAAAAGAAGTCAGAGGATTTAATGGAAAGAATAGAAGGACTCAGTGCACCAATTTCGGTTTGAAAATGGATGAGGCAATATGATGAGGAATGCCTTAAGGATCTGAGAAAGGCTTCTCGCATATTGTCCTCAAAGAAATCAAATTTCAGTCCTACAACTACATGGAGCTGAATTTGGTCAAAAATCTTAATGAATTCAGAGGCAGACGCAGCCCCAAAGCTTCCCAAAAAGAACACAGCTCTCTTAACACTTTGACTTCCTCCTTGTGAGACTCCAAGCTTGTTGCTGTCTACCCTTGCTTTTTGCCCGACAAACTGAGATAATAAATCGGTGTTGTTTCAAGCCACATAAGTTGTAGAAATTTGTTATATAGCCAATAGAAAATTAATATGCTAACATAATAGACTCTTCAAAATAGATTCCTGAACTTTATTTTGTACTTTGGTAATAAAGAAGTTAATATGCTGGCCTAAATAAAATGGGAAGTATACTAAGTAAAATATTTAGCAATATATATAATATGTGATATATCTTTACAATATAAAAACTGCATTTAAATATATTTTCTATATCATTAGATCTACTACATAAAATAGCTAAAATATAATAACAATCATAAGCTACCACACTCAATAGGAGTATCTATTGGTGTATAACCAGGACATGCTTGATAGTGTTACATGGAATGCTTCTTAAGCTTTGCATTTCCCCAATCAGGAAGCTATCCTCCCTATGAAAACAAAAGGAAGAAGACACACTCAACATTCTGAAATACGTGACACTGCATGTATGAGATAATGACCAAATTGAGGGTAAAGCCAGGAACACAGTCATATGAACAAAGGGAAAATCATCCTCTAACAATAAACAAAAAACGTTTGCCATTTTGTGAGGACCATTGCCAAAAGCAAACTTGCTTTATTAGTAAAAACGCCAAAGAATATATATACTTAAGCAGTGAAAACATGGTTCAACAGAAATAAAAAATGTGGAACTTGATATTGATAAACATATCTTTTTGCCAAACAGATGTGCAAGATATCAACAAAAAAAGCTCCTAACCAAAACAAGGAAAAGAAAAATTGAGGTCAGAAAAAAGAATGAATTTTCAGGTAGGTATATTTTCATTTTTCTCTACAGATAGTAGACACAAAATAGTGCCAGAAGCAAACTACATCTTTTTTAAGATCATATTGTATGTTTTAAAGTAAGTTCTATAGTAAAAACAAAAAAAGTATAATAAAAATTCCATGGTAATGGTTGTTTGTATTAAAAAATATTTCGTTTCATAAAATTTTGAATTAAGGAATCTCCTGTTATACTGAAGTCTCAAGCCCAGGTTCTTTTATTCACATAAGGAAGGTGCTCTACAGTCTTATTGCATTAAGTCTTAATTCTTCTTTTTGTTATATCAAATATTAAACTGTCTTTAGGGGCACCTGGGTGGCTCAGTTGGTAAGTATCCGACTCCAGCTCAGATCATGATTTCACAGTCTGAGTTCTAGCCCTGTATCGGGCTCTGTGCTGACAGCTCGGAACTTGGAGCCTGCTTTGGATTCTGTGTCTCCCTCTCTCTCTCTCTGTATCTTCCCCACTTGTGGTCTCTCTCTCTCTCAAAAGTAAATAAACATTTAAAAAATAAAATAAAAAATATAATGCCTTTAAAAAACCCCATATAATGTTGATACTGATATTTGAACTTGATGGCTTTTTAAAATTCTTTCAAAATTTTATTGCCTCCACTTAAGGACAAAGACTGAAAACTTTGAATCTGTTGAAATATCGAGTATTTATGAAAATTTTCTCGTCAGTATGTTACATTAACAAAATAACTTATATAGTGTTAAACACAGTTGGTGAAGAGATTTTATTAAGATGCCAACTAAAAATTTTAGAAATTCAGAAAGTTAGAAAATTCGACAAAACATCTATGTGTCTAATATTTTAACTTGGAGAAAACATTTTCAGCTATCAATACTGAGTAGTCCAAAGATTAACACTAACCTCTCCAATATTCAAAAGGCTTTTTCAGATAAATTATTAACATGCCAACTAGAAGTTACATGTAGTCTTTGATAGTGTGAAAGGATGAGTTGACAATATCCCATCTTTGCTACCAGAAGGACTGACATCAGGCCTTATGGAAAGCGGGCTTTCCATAAATACCACTTTAGTTGTATAAAAATTATTCTTGCTAACCATGTCTTAACTTATTATGGAATATAATTCAAGGAAATATCAGAAGACATAGAAACACTAGTGCCAAACCTTCCCTTTCTTTTTTAACTACTTTGCAGAGGTATGATTGCTGTACGTACATGCGATTGGCATGAAAAGCTGTACATATTTAGTGTATACAACGTAACGAGTTTGGAGATAAGTATATATCCATGAAACCATCATTACAACCTATGTCATAAACATATCTATCCGCTCCAAAATTCCCTTCCAACCTCTTAATTATTTTTCCTCTATATTATTTTTCCTACTATATTATTTTATAAGAACCCTTGGGGTGCCTGGGCAGCTCAGTCAGTTAAACCTCGGACTCTTGGTTTTTTGGCTCAGATCATTATCTCCTGGTTGATGGGATGGAGCCCTGCATCAGGCTCCTTGCTAACAATGCAGAGCCTGTTTGGGATTCTCTCTCTTCCCCTCTCTCTGTGCCTCCCTCCCTCATTCTTTCTCTCTCCCTCTCTGTCTCTCTCCCTCTCAAAAATAAATGTCCAAAAAAAAAAAAAAGCAAAATTTAAGTATACAATTCAGTACAGCTGTTTGTTTTACAATTATTTATTTATTTATGTTCATTTATTTTTGAGAGAGAGGGAGAAAGCACACGTGTGGGGAGGGGCATAGAGAGGTGGTCAGAGGATCTAAAGTGGGCTCTGTTTTGACAGCAGAGCCTGATGCAGGGCTCAAACTCAAAAACCCAGCCATGAGATCATGACCTGAGCCAAATTTGGACGCTTAACTGACTGAGCCACTCACGTACCCACTAGTTGTTGTTTTTTTTAATGTTTATTTATTTATTTAGAGAGAAAGAGGGAAGGAGGAGGGGCAAAGAGAGAAGGAGAAGGGGAATCCCAAGCAGGCTACACGCTGTCAGCACAGAGCCCAACAGGGGGCTCAATCTCACAAACCATGAGATCATGACCTGAGCCAACATAAGAGTCAGATGCTTAACCAACTGAGACACCCAGGTGCCCCTACAATTCAGTATAGTTAAATCTAAGCATTATTCTGTACAGTAAATCTCTAACTAAGCCTTTTCCATTTGTATAAGTGAAACTTCATACCCTTTGACTAATACCACTCTTTTTCCCCCTCCCTTCAGCACCTGAAAACCACCATTTTACTCTCTGCTTCTATGAGTTGGACTATTTTGGATTCCTCATCTAAGTGGTATCATGTAGTATCCTTCTGTGGTAAGCTTCTTTCAGTTAGCATAATGACCTCAAGGTCATCCAAATTGTCACATATGGCAAGATTCCCTTTTTCCTTTATGGCTAAATCACATTTCATATCACGTTTTCTTTATCCCTTTATCCATCAATGGAAATTTAGATTGCTTAGCTGTTATGAATAATGCTGCACTGAACATGGGAGTACAGATATTTCTTAGAGATTCTGATTTCACTTCCATTGGATATATATTCAAAACGTGGGATTTCAGGATCACATGACAGTTCTATTTTTAATTTTTTGAGGAAGCTCCATAGTGGCTGTATTGATACATTCTCACAGCATATAAGGGTTCCAATTTCTCCATATCTTTACCAACACTTATTATCTTTTGTTTTTTCAACACTAACTATCCTAAGAGGTGCAAGCTAATAGCTCATTATGATTTGTATTTGCATGTATTTCCCTGATGATTTATGATGTCGACCACCTTTTCAAATTTTTATTAGTCATTTGCATCTTTTCTTTGGGAAAATATGTATTTAAGTCTTTGTTCATGTTTTAATCAGATTTTTGAGGTGGGGTTTGTTTTGGGTTTTTTTTCTTGCTATTAGTTTAAAATAGTTCCTTACATTTTTTTATATAAATTTTTATCAGGCATATGATTTGCAAATATTTTCTCTTTCCATAGTTTGGCTTTCCATTTAGTTGACAGTGTTCTCTTTGCTGTTCAAAAGCAGTTTGCCTTCATGTAGTTGCTTCTGTTGCCTGTTTTTAGTATTACATCAAACCCCATTTTAACACATTTCTTTGGACTAATGGTTACTAAAAGTAGACAATAACCATAAATTTGAATACGTTTTTAATGTATATGATATTCTCATTTGTCCCCATTGATTTTTTTATACTTGTTCTTCCACTCATTATTCAAACCTACTTCCTCACCATTTCTTTGTATACATATTTCATATTTAGAATATTTGCTACAATATGACTACCCTTTATTCCATGCTAATGAAATCAGTAAAACTTTCAACCTGAATATTTTTGCTTCATTACTATGCACATAATGATTTTTGCCATATTTTTCCTGGTGAGAAATATCAGGTATTCAATCAATTTAAAAATAATTTTGAATTTTTAAAATTATTTTACATATTTTCACTGATAAATTTTTAATTTTTAAATGTAATTTAGAAAAATACATGAAGTTTCATATCAAGGGATTTATATTGTGATTTGTAATTCTGCTTTAATAAAATTATATAAATTTGGAGTAGGAATGGAATCTTTTATCTCTAGGTTATTGGGACACCTGGATGGTTCAGTCAGTTAAACATCTTACTTCGGCTCAGGTCAGGATCTCACGGTCCATGATTTCGAGCTCTGTATCAGGCTGAGTGCTGATAGACAGCTCAGAGCCTAGAGCCTAAAAAACTTAAAAACTAATAAACCTCTGGGTTATTTTTTTCAAATATAAAAACACCAAATTCATTTTTAAAATTGTATTTCTTGGTATATCAGATAAAGGGCTAGGATCCAGGAACTCACTAAACTACATATCCAAAAAATGAATAATCTAGTGAAGAAATGGGCAGAAGATCTGAACAGACACTTCTCCAAAGAGGACATGCAGATGGCCAACAGACACATGAAATGATGCTCAGCGTCACTCATCATAAGGGAAATACAAATCAAAACCACACTGATATACCACCTCACACTGGTCAGAGTGGATAAAATGAACAAATCAAGAGACTATAGATGCTGGAGAGGATGTGGAGAAACGGGCACCCTCCTACACTGTTGGTGGGAATGTAAACTGGTGCAGCTGCTCTAGAAAACAGTGTGGAGGTTCCTCAAAAAACTATCAATAGAACTCCCCTATAATGCAGCAATAGCACTGCTAGGGATTTATTCAAAGGATACAGAAATGCTGATGCATAGGGGCACATGTACCCCAATGTTCATATCAGCACTGTCAACAATAGCCAAAACATGGAAAGAGCCTAAATGTCCATCACCTGACGAATGGATCAAGAAGATGTGGTGTATATATATATACATACATACATACAATGGAGTATTACATGGCAATGAGAAAGAATGAAATCTGGCCATTTGTAGCAAAGTGGATGGACCTCGAGGGTGTCATGCTAAGCAAAATAAGTCAGGCAGAGAGGGATAGATACCATATCTTTGCACTCACAGGAGTGCAACCTTTGCACTCACAAGAGTAACCTAACAGAGGGCCCAGGAAGGGGAAAGGGGGAAAGAGAGTTGGGGAGAGAGAGGGACACAAACCATGAAAGACTATTGAATACTGAAAATGAACCGAGGGCTGAAGGGGGAGGGGGAGGAGGGAAGGGGGTGATGGTCATGGGGGGGGGCACTTGTGGGGAGAAGCACTGGGTGTTATATGGAAACCAATTTGACAATAAACTATTATAAAAAATAAAAAGATTTTTAAAAAATAAAATTGTATTTCTATTTTAGCATCTTTGAAGATCGAAAATTAAATCACTACCTATATTTCAGCCTTTTATAGGTTTCTTTGATTTGAAAAGCTTTTCAAGTAAATTTTCACTCAGAATGATAGATGAATTCAGCATTTCCTTGTATTAGTTTTCATTAAAAAAAACTCTATATTCTTATGTAAAAAGAAATTATAGCTTTCTTCCTTTAGAAAAATAATTTTTACAAAATCTTATTTCCCTGCCTTCTACTCAGCTAAACTATGGATGATATAAGAAAGCAATTTAGGGATAATTCTGTTCATTCTTCTTAGAAAGTATACTGTGGGGTCAATATTTTTATGCTAGTCAGGGCTGCTTTGTGGTTAACATCTTGGATTGTCACTGCTAGCTAGCTGAATGCTACATATTGATGGCAGAATTCCAGTGTGAAATCTGACAGTTTAGGAAAAAAAAATCACTGAAAATTCTTTACACAGACAAACAAAATGCACCAGTATACCCTTGAACATTTTTAATTTAAATTTCAAAAAAAGTCCATATACATGTCACTTTGCTAGTCACTGAAGAACTGCAAAGATGAATACCTATCTTAAAGGCTTCACGGCTCTCTCTAGCTTACTATTATCTTTTTGAGCCTATGAATAAAGAGGGGCAGTAATATTCTACCTATTTGATGGATAAGTAAACTCACATTTTAGAACAGGACTAACCAAAGTAAGGCCAGAAGACCAGTTTTCATCCCTGAGCTATTGAATAATAGTTTAAAAGGCGATAGTACATTAATTAGAAGTGTTTAGAAACTTTAGAGCAATATGTCAAAGCAATTATATATTTGTTGAATTTAATAAAAATTGTTTATATTCTCTATGCCTTTTCATTTTTCTAGTACTTATATATTTTGTATAATTATATTATGTATAAATACAATATAAGCGTATATTATATAATATAATATTGCATTTTACAAAGTATATATTTGTAATGAATGGGGATAACTAATACTTTACAAGAGACAGTTTAAGGAAGATTGCTCTAGAAAGTTATTCAGTGTAACCAATGACATTATTCAGTTGTTCATACCTCTAACATACTCTAGAACAATATACGGGTTGTTTCAAAATAAAAAAAAAATCCTCAGGCCAATAGGAAACCCAGATATACTAGGTCTTGTATGAAGCTTAGATATATGTATTTGCAAAATAAAACAAAACCCCCAAAATCTCCTAGTAAAACAACCAATGGAAAATACCCAGAACATGTGAATCTAGATTTTAGGTACTAGGATCACCTAGTTGTATTCTACTTAACAGTCCACAGAAGAGTTTCCAGTGATGACCAGTCAAAATCTCCCCCCTTACAATGAGCTCCTGTGAAGGCTCAGACTGGAGCTGGCAGATGGAGGTTCCATCAGTGAGGATATTGGCAGTCTCCGAGGTAACAGTTACCATGGCGAAGGGACACCTCCAGCAGTGGCTAGCATTCGTGTAAGAAAGGAAGTGCAGAAGATGTGATTGGTGTTGTGACTGCTCCGGAAATGCCTTGTGCAGATCAGATCGAGGAAGCACTGTAGAGCTGTTTCTTTCACCTTCCCCTTAATTCTGGTATGTTCTTCCACAGACTGTTTGTTTGCTTTCATTGTAAACCCAAATGAGAGCATCCAAAGCCCGTTTGAATAGTCATACTAAACAATTTCAATTCTTTATCATCGTACCTAGATCAAGTTCCAAGAAAATAATTTGAAAGTTGTATCACCTAGAAGCTCTGATAACTTACTAAGGAATTTTTACAGGACGTGGAATCAAATTAGCAATACTAAAATAAAAAATCTAGCATTTTCATACAAAATTAAAATTTTCACTTTCTCCAAAAAGTTGTTTGTGTGATTGGGTACTTCCCAAAGGTTTACCACTCTTTATTTGAATACCATTTGTGAATGACTGATGAAAGCAAATGGAATAAAATTATTGTGTACCAGAAATCGCAGTTATCACAAATTTGAATAAAAATGAGATAAGATTTCACTTAATTAATTTTATATTTAATAGGAAAATATAAATTATTCTGAATATATTGGGATAGGAACTAAGGATTTAAGGACCCCTCTCCAGTGTTTAAAATGTATGTGCACATGATGAAAGAAAATACATCAGCTCTTGCTGAATTATCCACAACTTAGCACGGAGGTGCCTCAAAAATTATAGGAAAGTTAAGAATCCAAGCAACTGGATTGGCTTCTTCCTGGGTGGCTCAGTCAGTTAAGCTTCTGACTTCAGCTCAGGTCTGATCTCACTATAAGTTCGAGCCCTGCGTCAGACTCTGTGCTGACAGCTCAGAGCCTGACCATGCTTCAGATTCTGTGTCTCCCTATTCTCCCTAACTCTCTTACCCTTTTCTCACTCATACTCTTTGTGTGGGTGTCTCTCTCTCAAAAATGAATTAATGTTAAAAAAAATTAAAAAAGGATCCAAGCAACTAGAATACAAATGGACAAATGTCTGGCAATTTAGTTACAGTTATTCTAAAGAAAGCCTGGTTAGCAGGTCAAGAATAGGCATGGGGAGAATTTTCCTAGTGTGTCCATTTTCCTGAAGAGATGATTAATATCCTACCTCTACTGCAAGTCAGAAAAAAAGTTTTTTAAAAGTCCACTGGAATCATAGTGGAAACGTAATGCAAGTTCATGCCAGACCTTACTAGGGTGACACGCAGAGAGGAATGGGTGGGTCTGGTCAGCTGGGCCAGCCACTGGGTACTGTCTCACTTAATCTTCTCATCATCACACACTGACTGATAGCTGACTTAAACAGAAGGTGATTATTATAAAGTAGTAGTATCAAGAACCCCCCCAAAGAATACCTCGTAGAAATGGGGTCCAACAGGGACAGACTATAATATTCAAAGGACTTTGTCCTGAGGTACCACCCCAACCAACATACTGAATTCAAATTAAGACAGAGGCTTAGGTGTGGGCTTTTAAACCTCCCTCGCGGTACACCACTTGTGCATGAGATCACATCCCTTCTCCACTACTAGAAGACATTATCTCTGACAATTACTCTTCTCTTTCCTGCACCATCATGTTTTTGCCCATAAACATTACCCATAAAGCATTCAAAATGATGATATTTTGGAGTGCCTTGGTGACTCAGTCAGTTAAGCATCCAAATCTTGATTTTTAACTCAGGTCATGATCTCACAGTTCATGAGTTTGAGCCCTGCATCCAGAGCCATGAGCGCAGAGTCTGCTTGGTATTCTCTCCCTCTCTCTGCCCCTATCCCACTTACTGCCCCTCATTTTCAAAATAAATAAATAAACATTTTAAAATGCTGATATTTTCCCATCTTTATTTATCTTTTATTTTTTCAATTTTTTATTTATTTTTGAGAGACAGAGAGAGACAGAGCACGAGCAGGGGTGGGTCAGAGAGAGAGAAAGAGACACAGAATCTGAAGCAGGCTCCAGGCTCTGAGCTAGCTGTCAGCACAGAGTCTGACGCGGGGCTTGAACCCACGAACCATGAGATCATGACCTGAGCCGAAGCCGGATGCTCAACTGACTGAGCCACCCAGGCACCCTTTTCCCATCTTTAAACAAAAACCTTGACAGCATATTTCTCAGGTTTTCCAAATCCAATTCTCCTCCCTGTTTAAGCAAAAGTCCTATAGAGTTGGCAGCACTTATGATTTACAACATTCTTTCTGTCGTTGCCTCTTAAATGCATTCCAGTCAGGTTTCAGCATTACTGCTTCTCTGAAATTGCTCTAATTAATTTCACCTTTTCAAAATACATGTTCTAGATGCCAAATCTCATATTCAATCCTTAGTTCTTATTTTTTACCAAGATACAGCTTGCAGTTGAGCTCCTAACTCACTGGTCTCTCCTTAAACTTCTTTGCTGCTACTGACTTTTCTTTTTCTTATTGAGAGTGCTCCCAGTATTAGTCTTTGATATTCTTTGCTTTTCTGTCTATGCTAAAGTCCAAGGCAGAATTCAGTCTCAGAGCTTAAATACAATTTCTACAGTTGCACTTAAATCTATACCATCAGACAACACTTCCCTCCCAAATTCCACAGATACTTACATCAACCAGTAACTTCATATTTCCTGATGTCAATAGACATCTTAAACTTAGGATGTCCAAACTGAATATCTGATTTCCTCCAAGCTCCTTATCCTCTTATCTTCCCCAACTCAGTGGATATTCCATCCTTCTGCTTGCTTCTCTCCTTCTCCCACACCTCACATACAATCTACCAGGAAATCCTTAGGCATCTATCCGAAATCTAACCACTGCTCACTGTGTCCATTGCTATCACCCTCGTCTGAGTCACCATCATGTCTTGTTCTAATGATGTCCTTCCTTCCACTCCCGGACCTTAAGAGTTTATTGTTAATAAGTATTTATTTTTGAAACTTACCATTTCGTGTGTGTCTATATCTGTGTTCTGTGTTCAAGTCTGCTGCTTTAAAGTCTGAAACAGTTCCACATTTCACTCAGAAGGAACGCTACTGTTTTCAAAAAGCTGACAGGGCTCTGGATGACCTGCGGTACCCTGACTTCCTCTCCTACCACTGCTTGCCTCATTCAATAGTCACCCCTGCTATTTGCTCCAGGTTTTCCCTCTGCCTAGCCAATCCTTCCCCTGGATATCCATACTAAATGTTCCTTGTGTCAAACTTTTTACTAACACCTCTATTCAAATCCACCGTACGTGTATCATCTGTACATTTAAGCTGTACCAAACCCTCATCACTGACATTAGTATGCTAAAAGAAAACAAAATCTGAAATGAGAATTCCAAACTAATCAAACCTATTTTTCACTAACAGAAATAGTATTTATGGATGAATATGAAAGATATTTTCTTTTCTGTTAATTTCTACAATGGATACTTTTATATATTTTTTTAAAAAGAACACCGATGCATTGTGGACTTTTTAAAGATATGCAGAAATAAAATGAATTAAAATTATAGCACAAAAGATGAGTGTGATAGTTAATTCTGTGCGTCAGTTTGGCCACAGGGTGCCCAGATTAAAAATTATTTCTGGATGTATCTGTGAGGCTATTTCTGGATGAGATTAGCATTTGAATCAGTGGACTAGGTAAGGTAGAGTGCTTTCCCCACTGTGAGGATAGGGGGCATCATGGAATCCATTGAGGATCTGAATAGAACAAAAGGAAAAGGAAAGAGGAATTCACTTTTTTTTTTCCTGCCTTTCTGTTTGAGCTGGACCATTTCACCTCCTCTCATCTTTTCTTGCCTTCAGAATAAGACTGAATTATACCATTGGCTTTCCTGGATCACCAGTTTGCAGGTGGCAGATGATGAGACTTCTTAGATTCCATAATAGTGTGAGCCAATTCCTCATAATATATAAATTTCTTTCTCTCATATATATAGAGTATATTACCAGATTTATAAAGGAACAACTTTTTTTCTAGCACTTAGAATTGATAAATATTGAATTCAAATTATCACAGTAACCCAATGTATATGTGTATGTACATTATATACACATATTTAATATATATGTATACATGTATTTGTCTTAAAATCACACGTACTGTTGAGATTAATAATAAATCAAGAAAAATTGTGCATGTTTTAAAATGTTTTTATTGTGGAATATATTTAAAGCATTCATCTTAAAATTCAGAAGTGTAACTATTTATGCTGTACAATAAAATGAATATTTAACATTTAAAATATATATAATAGGAATGCCTGAGTGGCTCAATTAAGCATATGACTCTTGATTTTGACTCAGGTCATGATCTCAAAGTCATGAGATCAACTGAGCCCTTGATCAAGCTTAGTGCTAGGCATGGAGGATACTTAAAATTCTCTCTCTCCCTCTCTGCTCCTCCTCTGCTCACACTCAATCAAAAAATATGTATATTAAGGTATAATATATATAGTATTTTACATCATATATATAAATATCATAAATGTATATATGTATATAAACACATATGTATATGTGTCTATTTCCTAATGATTTTTTTTCTAGAGAATCCTAATACATGGGACATGTGAAAAATGCACTTATACAATTTTAAAATTCTTAGGTGGTATGCAAAGTATATAATATGCTTTATGGGAGACTGTAATGAGTTCAAAGATACATACTATAAGTCCTGGAGTTATACTCTATACAATAGTCACTAGCTACATGTAGGAATGTAAATTTAATTTAAATTAATTAAGTTAAATCACAATCCTGAATCGGACACTTGAGTTTTAAAATATTTCCATCATCACTGAATGTTCTAATAGCACTGCCTTAGAGAATCCACTAAAAACAAAACAAAACAAAACCCAGAAAAGATAAAGTAAGTGAATAGAGATAATAAAATAAATACAAAAAATACTGTGTCCAAAGATGGCAAGAAAAAAGAAAAAAACAAAGAATGAGACACATAATAAGATATCACAACTAAATCCCACAACCACATCTAGAATTACACTAAACATAAACATTTATTCATTTCTAAGGAACCTGGAACTTTATCAATGAAGACAAAATATAATGGGTCAAAATACAATTCTCAATAAATTTAAATAATATTAAATTATAAATATTATAGTATCTGAGCACAATAAAATCTATTAATTCTATTAAAAGGAAGATTTATATGTTTTAGAAACATAAAAATACATGTATCTGGATCAGAATTTTAATTACATTAAAATTAAAACATAGTCTATCAATATTTATGTGGCACAGCTGAAGCATTTCCAGAAGGATACTTATAGCTTTTAAAGTTTATATTAGCAAACAAGAAAAGTCTAGAATCAGAAATCTAAGCCTCCACCCTAAATGTCTAGAGAAAGAAGAAGAAATTATACCCGAAAGGAAGAATTAAAAATAAGAACAGAAATCAATGAAATAGAAGATGGACGATCAATGGATAAAATCAATGAAACCAGGGTGGTTATATTAAAAAGGTTAATAATGTTTATAAAGCCTTAGTTTGACTGATCAGCTTAAAATGGGAGAAGATAAATTACCAAGATCAGACAGAGAAAAGGGGCACTACTCAATTTCCTATACCAATCAAAATGATAATAGATAATATTTCTGCCTATAAATCTGACAATCTAGATGAAGTACACAAATAACTTGAAACCACAAATTATCAAAACTGACATAAAAAACACTTAGAAATTTGAATAGACATAATGGAACATCTGAGACACAATAAAGAATACAAACATCGTTAACTTCCTCTCATTTTTACTGCTCAACTTAATACCTAAATTATACTCCAACACAATAGAATATGTGCTCACTTAGGTAGAACATCCTTTGTGAGCTAAGAAATCACCAGAACTAGTAAAAGTGTTCATAAATTTGCCAGAGAGTAGACTTCATTTGAAAAATAAAATAATTTGGGCACATGAGCAATAGTAACTAGAAAATGTAGAAGTAACTTTAGGTAGCAACTAATTAACTTGACCAAATGTTTAAGAGACATTTTTGTAAAAGACTTCAAAACGATTAGATGTAAATTTTAAAGGATCTAGATAAACAGGAAGATATGTCAATTTCATAGATGGGAAAATTTTAAATATGTTAATGTTCATCAAAATATACTATAAATTCAATACAATTTCAAATGGAATTCCAAATATTTATTTTCATGTTTCATGAAATTCATACTGAAATTCACATGGAAGAATAAATATCAACAAATACCCCCAAAAAATTGATAAGAGGTTCAAGGAGGGAGTAGATGCCCTGTATGCCATGCATTTTGCCTGGCATAAATGTAGCAATAATTATATACATAAGAGGCAAATCAACTGATAAACTGTATTTTAGAAATACAGAGGTCAGAAATACCCTTACTTCTTGTATATTGTTATATATTGTTATTGTTTAATTCTCATAGGTTTTTTAAATTTGATTAGTGCATCACCCTTCTGCTAGAAAAATATTATTGATTATTACTATACTGTTACTACAAAAATGTTGAGTTAGGGAAGGGACTTTGACCCTTGCTACAAGCCCAGGACTTGTAACAGTGCTTATTAAATATTTGTTGAAAGAAAGAAAAGATAATGAAAGGTATATGACAGAGGTTGAACCACAAATCAGTAGAAGACCTCTGGAAAAGCCAGTCACCTTATGTAGAAAACATAAAGTTAATAATACATGCCAAACATTAAACTAAATTGTAGACAAACTTAATATCTAAATATCAGAAGTAAAAACCTAAAAATCTATGGAGAAATAAGAATAAGGTAGTATCTTTATAATCTTGGGATAGGAAAGGACTTCTTAAAGAAGAATCCAATAAAGAAAATACTTCAAATAACAAAATACCTAAATAACTGTAACTGTATAGAAATTTTGAGAAAATAAGATGTATATGATTCTTCTTAAAGATATATTGGCAAGTTAATATGTCTCAATTTATATTGGGGAATTGAAAACTAACTTAAAATTCAATGTACACAGCTTTTCAGGCCAGAATATATCATACAATGTTTATTAAAAATATTTTTTAATATTTATTTATTTTTTTAGAGAGAGCATGAGCGGGGAGGGGCAGAGAGAGAGAGGGAGAGGGAGGCACAGAATCAGAAGCAGGTTCCAGGGTCTGAGCTGTCAGCACAGAGCCCAATGCAGGGCTCCAATCTAAGAACTGAGATTGTGATCTGATCCCAAGTCCCTCGCCTAATGGCCTGAGTGGCCACGCCAGGTAGCCCTGTGAGTGTTTTTGTGACCTCTTTCCTCTTCTATGCTGGAGACTTGTTAGACTAGGAACTCTTTGATCATGCATATAAGAAAATCGCTCCACAAAGATACATGTAATAGAAAGTCCATAACTACCATACCAGTTGAAACTTTGAGGTGACAAGCCTCCATTTTGTTTTTGAGCAGCTGAATAATATGCAACCACATTTTATACACAGATTACAGGTTAGTCACAGATTACATTAAATGGATAGTACTCACTACAACAACTGAGAAGCAGTGGTGTACTGTTTGTTCTGATTATATATTTTTGTAGTTCATGAACTATTCTGGTCGGTGATATTTCCTATAGATGCTTTCCACTGAACATTCTAAGTATTGAACATACTAAGGTTTTTACTGAAAGTTTTCATGAAAAATCTCAGGATTATAAAGATGCTTATTTGTTCATCTAATTTTAGTAAGGCACAGTCATCTAAATTGCTTTTGTTGCAAAATAAGTGAGGATGACAGCTAAAAGAGGTGATACATAAAAACCCTGACTTCTTTCATGCCTTTATGGAAAGAATGACAGTTAATGGTTAGAGGAAAAGCATGCATAAGTTTTTCATGGAAAATGGGATAAATGGGTCTTCTAACTGTAATTTAGAAAATCTGATTATCATGTACCTTGTCTACTAAGCAACATTCTAATGAATAGCAAAGTCCAGGTAATATTATCCTGTTACTGTAAAATAAAGAAATCAGGTCTATAAGAATACGTGTTAGGAAAGAAGGTAATGTTCAAATTCTGGAAAAGTATTTTGCAAACACAGAAGTCTGAAAGGCTACAGGGTAAGTCCTAGCCTAGCAGTCCTGGCAATGTATTCTTTTTACACCGTCATGTGAAAGGTACATTACTTTGAATTTGTCTTTATTTTTCCCTAGAAAAAATTACACTGGAATGAAGTTTTGTATTTTTAGTATAGGCTTATTTAACAGATAAATAATGCATGCAAGTGCGAATATCAATACCCCAGTAACACACATTTCTTTTTAATTTATAAGTCTCAAAGTTTACATCTTTGAATGTCTTTATGATACATTTGACATCCCAGGTAAGAATATTTTTATTTCTATTCCAAGTAAAGATGGTGAGGTTGCAATTTAGAATACACTGGTAAACAAAATTATTCCACTATTAATAATAGAATAGTTACTAAAGGGCAGATTTTAAAATAAAAGCAGTTACCAAGTTTGTAAACCCAAACACAAAGGTTTTAAAGAAGTAATATGCACATGCAGCATAAAAAAGTATTCACCAGCTCTATCATTAGAACCTTCTGCTGAATGCTTTGTGCTTTACAAATTAGTCTTATATAATAAATGATATTTAAGAAATCAATTTGGGGAGCACCTGGGTGGCTCAGTCAAACAGCTAACTCTTGATTTATGCTCAGGTCATGATTCATGGTTTGTGAGATTGAGCCCCATGTTGGGCTCCATTCTAACCATGGAGTCTGCTTGGGATTCTTTCTTTCTCTGTCATCCTCCCCTTCTCTCTTCCTCTCTCAAAATAAATACATAAACTTTAACAAAAAAGGAAAGGGATAATATTTTTAAAAATCTTTTTTTTCCAACAAAGCTTATGTTACATTCAGGATAACAGACTTCAAATTGGAAAGCTATTCATATAGAACACTCACTTCTTACTACATTCTTCACACTCTAAAACAAAGCAGGAAGAGTAATTTCTAGGAAATAAATAGAAAGCAAATTGTAGCAAACCAAAAGTTTGAGAATGTGATCTCTCATGTGAAGTAAAGTTGAGAACATTCTTTTCTCATCTCCGTAAAAGACCAGAAAAGGAGACTTAGATTTGGGTTAATTATGCACAGCCAGTTTGAACAGCTATCATCCTTGTGATGAACTTAGATGATGAACTCTTGAGTACTGTTTTAAAAGGCTGAAAGAATTCCTCATTTAGAGAAATGAAGGAGGGATGGATACAATGTTTACTAATGTAAAGTGTATATTCTAAATTCAGAGTCAGAACATGGAACATGTAGAAAAATGAAACAAGCAAAGTTCCTCAGACGGCCTGCATGATACTGTGTGACCCAGCGTCCTTACCCTCTGTCCCTGCCTCTTGCTCTCCCCAGGTTCTGGAGTGGGTGGGGGCAAGGATTCACTTGTTATTGTTTAGACTTACCAGGTAGACTCCTGACTCAAAGCATTTGCACTTCTGCTTTTTCTAACTGGAGTACCTGTCCTCAAAACCCAAGTTGCTACCTCCCTCACTTTCTTTAATGTCACATCTTAGTGAATGAGGCAAGAAAAAGATATTTTGTTTGTATTGGTTTTGCCCCAAACTCTAATGTGGTATTTACTATGTTTGATTTTATCAGAGGTTATACAGATGGGGACAGGAAAAACTAGAAGTAAATGAGATTTTTCTCCCCCAGAAACCATTTCTGAAAATTTGACTTTCACGGCTTTTATGATGAAAAAGTGCAAGTCTAGTGTTCTTTGATTTGACAAATCCATGACAGCATTCATTCTCCCTGCAGCTGAGTTGGGGAGAAGAAGGCAAAGTTGGGAGAAGGGACTTAATCCCCAACATTAATTTTCATTTTCAACTAACTTTCCTAGCTCTGATAACTGGACAATAAAATATATCTACGGGAAAACTGTAAGGTTAGAATTCTCTTCACCTAATCTGAAATGCTAATTTGTATCAGTGAAGCCAGTATCTCAGGATTGTGATGATCCTATCAAAATGCTCAGGCCATTTGTTGATTTTAATCATCTGGTTTTGAATGAGGAAACTAGGAATCCAACTTAGAAAATATGAAGGGTCAGAAGAGTTTACTAAAGTTATTTAAGTAACTTGCATTTTTCAGAAACCTCGTACTTTTCTTTAGATGTAAAGGGTAGGGTCCTGTTTGCATGAGAGTTTTCTGAAATAAGATGACATAAAGAGAGAAATAAATGTGTAGGACAAAATATGAACTATAAAGCACATCATTTTGTCTTTAATATTGTCCCTGCTAATGCATGTAACCCAGTGGAATCACTATGTGTTTTGCATTACAATTTCCTTAATGATCACTACATTACGTTGATAATAAAATGGCAATGGATTTTGGTGAAGAAAATATCAAAATATTATAAGCTGACTAAAGAAATTACCATCTCTTACCATTCTGAGCAATTCACAGACTCTTGAGGTATCAGCAATTTCAATAATTACTCTGAACTATTCTGTATACATACTAATAGGCAGAGAGCAAATACATTTTTCTTATTGCACATTCACAGTAAGAAAAAGGTTCTGAACAAATGTTGACTGAGCAGTTTATCTCTGACACTGTCAGCTCACCCACAACTCAAATCTTCCTTTTTAATGATGTACTTATTCCATGTGCATTATCTCAAAGAGATAATGGAAATTAAAATAACGTGTATTAAATTTTTCTATGTGGTAAAATCATAATGTGTCAGAGATTTACTCCTACTGATCATGACCTATACGCCCTAGAAGGAGTGTTCTCAGCAAACCTGAGTTCTAGCAATAGTCCCCTGTCATAATAATAAATACAGGAAGCCATGGCCATTTTCAGGACACAAAACAATAACATCTAGACTTAATAAGAGTGATACAGCTGCAATTGGATTTGAGAGATCACCTATCTGATCACCTCATAGTACAAGCAAGAAAATTGAGATAGGAAGGTCAGAGAGCTCGTTAATGGCCTAACTCAGAATCCATGTTCCTAAGTGACTCCTTAAATACCATTATGTCCTTTGCCTGTAATGTTTCTTCTCCACTTGCTAACCCAAACTGCTGTGACTCAGCCTGGTGAGTTCCTTTCCATCGTCCGATATTCGAATAAAATGTTAAGGGGCATTCTCTTTAGTATTCCTGCCCCCATTCACTGCCACTATTAATATTTGTCCTCACTGAGCATCTACATATAATCCCCTATTTCTAAAATGCATTTAAGCCTATTGTACTTAATTTAAAAAATCTGCCGCTAATGTGAGCTCTGCTTAAATAAGAATACTATCTTACTTATGGTTGAATCTGTGCCTGACAAAGCTGCTGTCACAGAGGGGACACACAAGAAACGCTCCTTGGCAGCTGAAAGAAAAGTGTATGTCACCAAATCCGATGGCTCAAAAACCAAATTCCAGACTACTGGACAAGGAGAGCTTTTGGTTGAATGACGTTAAATGTCACTATGAGGTTGTGCTTAGATTGAATACCATTTCTGTACTTTACAGGTTACACGAAATCTATTTTTACAGGGTTTCATAAAAAGGCAGCTTTCTTGGCAAATGGACAGGTATAAGCAGAATCCAAGTAGAAGGAAAACCTAGGCTTATTAGCATCTAGTTTCTGAATAGGCAATTTGTGATAGAAATAATGAGCAAAATAAATACAGCTATATTAAAATCACTGACAAAGACTAAAATATGAGAAATCAGATACTGAGACTTCTATGTAGTTAGGAATCACATAATAAAATGACCAGCTTGGTAAAAAGTTGCATTGACAGAAAAGTACATTGAGGAACAGTAACATATTGGGAGGGGAGGGGTCTGAGAAATAGATCACAAATAGAACAATTTCCATTAGACATACCTACCTAAATTGTCCACTGGTACCATCCTACTGTTTTATGGTATATTACCTTGGAAATTTCAGCTACTTTTTCCAGGGATATCATCCATGAAATTCTTCCAATGTGGCTCAAATTAACTTCGCTCACCCTTTGATGCTCATCTAAACTTTTACTGAAACTCCCTACCCCAAATAGTCACACGACCAGGTCGACTTTAAGTCAAATGAAACATTACTGAATTCCTACTATTGTTGTGAAACAATTACCCATGAGTCTCATATTTCTGCATATCTCTGATCAAAGGCATTGCCACCTTTTGTTCTGGATTATCTTTTCAAGGATGTTTACAAAGCAAAGAACATTGGTATATAAAGATAGTTTCTTACTCAGGAAAAGAGAGTAGATTTATTTGCTGTCCAGAATAATAAAGCAAATGTTTCCCTCTGGAATAAAGGCTGAGCAGATTTGCCTGATGTTCTTTAGAGGATTGTGTTTCCTTAAGATCAGAGTTTCTCAGTTGTGACACAAACATACTGTATGTGCATAATTCACATAGGCTGCCTCAGATCCCTCTCATGGTATTTGAGGCGGGGGGATAGTTAGGACTTGAAAGTTGGAAGCACATGGTGCATGGTGTACTGTGTGTAATAAAGTCCCTTGTCTCTGACCCAGAAAACTCATGTCTTCTGCTAGCGTCTAGGGCAGGGAGGCAGACTAGTTTGTAAGCTTTCAAGCAGGGAAGAATCTCCTATGCTTCACAGTTCTTGACAATTATATGTTCAATATGATTCCAGTGCAATAAATACAGTGATGGGTGACCAGTATGCCCCTCCTCCAATAGTGTGTGTATTTTATAGAGGGAGAAAAACAAAACTCCATTCAAATAATGAAGACCATCGTAACTACAGTTCCCCACAAGTACTATCATGGAAGGCAACAGGGAGCTGTGAGGAGAGAGAATTACTATAGACATAGAGGGTGGGATAGTGAGAAATAAAGATCTCTGAATAAGAGATATTTAAACTAGAACATAAAAGGTTAAGAAAGACTCTTCCACTAGAAGTATGAGACAGGAGTGGTCTAGGTATGCATCAAAACCAAGGGTTCTAAGGTGAGTAACAGTTTGGATTTCAGAAGACCAAGATGGCTAAAATGAGTCAAGAGCAAGGGTAAAACTATTTGAAAATGATATAGTACAGGTTGGAAGGATCCACAGCAGACAGTAAGTTCTGGAAGAATTTGCTAAGAAATTTAGATGTTTCCGTGTAAAACTGGATTTTTTAAGGGGAAGGAAGTTACTGGTCATAGGAAGAAATGATACTCAATTTCTGTCTTAAAAATGACTCAGATTGTAGTGAGTAAATATATTTGAAGAGGTTAAGTGGAATCAGAAAAATGGGATAGAAACAATAGAATACAGAGGGCTATTATTAAGCTCTAGACAACAGAAGGAAGCTTACTAGAGTAGGGTAATGGAGATAGACAATTAAAATAAAAATGTATTTTAGAGGGAAAATGGACAGGATTAGGATTCAGTGTTGATGGTGAGTGAAAATAAAGAAAACTGATGTGTAGAGTACTGGCAAAAGTAACTGTAATTACTCATCTCCTTCCTTCATATTTCCTGAGGACCCCATGAATGTAAGTTACTCTTTTAGGACATGAGAATGTAATAGTGAACAAAATGAAGCCCCTGCTTCAAGCAATTTTGCATTCCAGGGAGGACGTGGAAACAATAAATAAATATGGGAAAATTATGCAATGTTAGGAAGCGGTAAGTACTGTTGGACAGAAAAGGAGATAGGGTCACAGGATAGAGCATAAAAAGGGTGCTCTTCAGATAGTGTGGTTAGGAATGGCTTTTGCTGAGGAGATAACATCTGAGAAGAAACCTACAAGAAGGGGCAAATAAGTCAGGTGGATATTGGTAGGTTATCTGGGTATTTTAGGCAGAAGGCAAATAGAAAGGTTTTGGGGTGGGTGGGTTCAAGGATTATGGTTTCATTTACATTAGCATTTCGACTCTAATTCTTGACTCAAGTTTTCCTTTCCATTCTCTTAAAAGTCTAAATAAGTAATGAAACAAATACAACCATTCCTACCTTGTTAATCATTGTGTTCCTCCTAGAGGGTACCTGCCGGAGACTTGGCTCCCAATAATAACTAGATCCCAAATTAACACTTTCTTTCTCTGGCAAAAGCAGTGTTTACTTTAAAAAAGAAAGAGTCTCACAGAATACGACTTTTTTAAACTTAGGCTCACTCATAAATAATTTATTTTTCCTGGCCTCAGTCCACTCTCCTGTGAATCTCCGCTTTCCCTGACCTCTCGGGAGTCAGTACCTTCTCGCTCAGTTGGATCTTTGCCACCTGCATACAAACTTGCCTTTACTTAGCCCACCCTTAAAAAATACGAACAGTTTTAAGATTCTACTAGGCTCCAACATGCTTCCTGCAGACACTACCCCATTTTGTATGACACCCTTCATAGGAAAGCGGTCGGAATAGTTGTATACGGTCACTCCTTCACCATGTTCTATGTGTTCTTTCTAAACATGGTCAATTTGCCCTTCTCTCTGTGTTCCTAACCAGTAGTGGGAGGGGTATGTTGATTTTATTATTATTTCAAAAGAAGTAGTTTTGACTTTGTTTAGATGTGTTTTATCTTTTCCTAATTCATTTCTGTCCTTATAATGATCAAGGCTAACCACTAAGTTCTAAGCAGAGTCCTGGTACCCTGTATCTTTTATATACTTTTATTCATTCAATCCTCACAAGATTATAACTCTGCAAGCAGGTGCTATTCCTATCACCCATACATTATAGATGAGGAAATTGAGGAGCCTGTGTTACTTTTCCAAGGTCACAAAACTATCAAGAGGGAAAGCAGAGATTCATTATGTAGACAGTCTGGCTTCAGAGACAATGAATGTCTCATTATTAAAATCTATCTCTACTTTCTTTGGCTTTATTCTACAGGAAATGTTTTTAACTTTGAAGCTGGCTATTTAACTCATTAATCTTAGCCTTTCTCTTTTTTTTACAACGTAAAAATTTACGACTTTATATTGCCAATTGAGTTATACTTCATTTACGTAAGTTGTGATATGTAATAATTTTTTAAATGAGCCCTATTTTGTAATATCCATTTGTATTTTTTATTTGATCTTCCCATTATTCACAACAATGCTTCCAAATTTCTAAACTCATGGAAGCTCCTGCTTATCTTATTTATTACTGTGTTTCTAACTTATCAGAATTATTGTCAGGCAATGTAGTCTATATGTTACACCCTATAAAACTGGTGGGGGCATGCTTTAAAACAAAAAATAAAGTCAATTTTCAGATATTTCCAAGTATGTTTGAGGTAAATTGTTGAAACTCTACTGTTGGGTGTAATGTCTTTCATATGCTCATTAGATCTCGTTTACTGTTAATTCTCCAATATTCTTACTGATATTTGGCTTGTTTAATCTATCAATAATTGAGATACGTAAAATATCCAAATATAGGTATATATTTTTTATTTCTTTTTGTGGTTTTTCAAATGTTTATATTATTTACTTTTCAAATTATTTTGTAAAGGTACACAAGTATTTAATTTTTAAATAATCTGGAAGAACTGAATTTTTTATCATCATGTAATGACATTTTATCTTCAATAAAGCCTTTTATATTAGAGAGCACTTTGATATTGATATAATTACGCAGATTTTCCTTGGTTATCATTCTTCCTATTTTTAATTTTTACTCCTATCATTTGTATGTTTTTCTGATTTTAAAATTGCCTTTTATAAAAAGCATATACCCTGATTTGGCTATAATGTGCAAACATTTTTGTGCTTTATTGGAACATTTAATCCAGTTACATGTATTGTCTTAACTGGTAGCTTAGTTTTGCTCTTATTTTGTGCCTTTATTTATCTCAGTTTTTGTGTTTTCCTTTTTCTCTCATTTCTTGACTTCATTGGTTTGAACACTTAATTTCTCTCATTCTTTATCTGCTATTATATTTAGGAAGCTATAAACTCCATTTTTAATTTTGTTATCCTAGAAATAATATGTATAATTAATATATCAAATGTTCAAATCCATCAATATACCAACCTCCCAAATAATATAAAGACTTTCAAAAGCCTTAGCACCAATAACCTCTTCATGATTTACATGGTAATATTTGGGAGGATTTTTTTTTTACTTCTTTCTCGATATTTTTAAAATTCCATAGGACATTCTTATTACTATATCTTCATGTATGTTCCCAGATGAACTTTTTATTCCTCTTTGCAAGTCAAAATGATCAGTTGTGATCATTTTCATTCTGCCTAAATGAATTTTTTAAGAATACCTTTTATAAGAGTGTGCTGCTGCTAAAATTTCTCATGTATCTTTCATGAAATGTTCTTTTTGAGTCTTTTCACTGGGTTTCACTAGTTTCTGTTCAAATGTTAATAATCATAGAGGTTTTCCCAGACCTCCACACTTACTCTCAATCCTGCTTACTTTCTTCACATCAATTCTCATCTCAGTTGTTTGGGTGTTTTCTCTCCCTTCCCTCCTAGAGTCTAAACTACAAAAGGGAAGGAACAGTATGTTTTGTTCACTTAAGATTTGTCAGGCACTAATACAGCCTCTTGACTTTGATAAGCCTTTTATAAGTATCTACTTTAAAAGAAAATCTTGAATTGGGAGTCTTTAGGACTATAAGGACGTTAATATTTGCCATAAATATAGGAATCTCTTTTGCCTGGTTCCTTTGTATTCTCATTGCCTAGGCTGTATTTATATATGATGTTATCTTTAATAAGTAATTATGGAATAATAAATCAGTGAACAACCCTTACATACTTTATTCTCTGTAAACAATGCTTAGGGAATCACAAAGAATATTGGATAATGGAGATAATGGAGAATTGTGAGGCATTCAGCCCCAAACCCTAACTTCCATTTAGATTTTTGGACAGGGATAGTTTATCCAAGAATTCTTGGACTCTGCCCAAGATGTGGCAGCATTAGTGAAAGTTTTCTTATATTCAACTAACTTTAGAAACAAAGTGCTCTCTCATACATTTATACCCTATCAGTTCATACCTCAGGGATCTAAACCTATAAAGTAACCTGGCAACGAATAAGCAAATTAACTGGTAAAAAATGAATATGTGCAGATAAATTTTGGAAGTAAATTTTGCATTAATTTGTGCGACATATCTTTTAAATAAATGAAATAAAGAATAATTAGAGAGGATATGTGAAACAGGAGAATAAAATGTTTTAAAAATAGCTTAAAATAGGCTCACCAATCATAGCAATGGTCTTGAGATTTTGGATTTCCAAGCCAAGTAAAATTTTGCACATACTACCATATATCAGTAGAACTAATACAGTTGGCTTAAGAATGTTTTGCCATATGGATATAAAAACATATCAAATTAACACACTTTCATACAAGAAAAATTAATGTTAAAAATCTAGAAAGGGAAATAATATTAAAATAAAATATTTATTTAAATTAAATTAATCTAGCTTAGGAAAATTTCACTAAATTATCTTCCTTATTCCCAATTTGTCTTTGTGCAGAGAAAGTTTTATCACAGAATCTAGCAAGCCACAGACAATAACTGGCAAACAAGAATTAGCTGTATTTCAACATCTATTCTCTGCACTAGCAATTCCCAAAATGCTACATCAAACACTCCTTTCATCCATCCTATGAATAATCCAATGAGACTATATAATAATTGATAATTTCAGTAACTTGAAGAGTTGGACTTTTTGATGTTGTTTTTATTGTGGCCTGGTCTTTAAAATCATGAATTTCCTGGGGGTGCCTGGATGGCTCAGTTGGTGAAGCATCCGACTTCTGGTCAGGTCACAATCTCACGGTTTGTGGGTTCGAGCCCCATGATTGGGCTCTGTTCTGACATTTCAGAGCCTGGAGCCTGCTTCAGATTCTCCCTATCTCTGTGTCCCTCCCCTGCTTATGCTCTCTTGCTCTCTCTCTCTCAAAAATAAATAAACATTAAAAAATAAAAAATCATGTATCTCCTTATTTTTCCCAGGAAAAATTTATGTTACTTAAGGAATCATGAATATTTCTTTTCCCTGAACAAAATTTTTAAGTGAAGACAGAGCATGGTAGTGTTGGAAAGAGCTAATGGAGGAACAGTAAGATAGGCATTTGGCTCCACAAAATAAGCAATTAATAGATGTCTATGATGGAAGCTAGCTAATTGGTTTCTACCAAACTGAAAGGGTTGTTGAGCCATGCTGTATTAATCAAGGCTGTTTTGTATTAAATGTCATATAAAAAAGTTGTGATTAGAACTTGAATTTTCCTCTGTTTAATAGATTAGGTCAAAATAGAATAACTCAACTTTAAGAGCTTTCTGCTAGGATGACTTCTCCAAATATAATATTTACAAGGTTCAACATTTTAAATTATGTTATATTTTGTATGTTTTACCAAATATTTGAAGACAGTTTTGTCCAGTGGTAGACACCGTCACTACCTGACTTTTCTCCCTGGTTCTCTGAGACATGTGGAATAAACAAAAATAAAATGTCATATACTATTATGGCATTTTGAATTTTTAGTTTTATCTGTATAAATCAGAAACAAATTGTGCTTTTAATAAAAATATATAGCAAGTGTGAAAAATATGTGTTCATCCAAAAGCTATTTTTAAGCACTTCTTCTACAACACATACTGTTAAGAATAATGGAGATAATAGCAAGAGGTGAGATTAAAATCTAAAACCTAAAGATCATCTGGATCACCTAGTTCTAGAAAGTTTTGCAACAGATTCTAAATTATAGCCATATATAGTCAAGTCCATGTCTTTATCAATAAATAATTGATAAAGCATCTCCTACATTTTTCTAGTATATCTAGTATGCCATTTATTAAATATGTGAAATGTCAGAAAGGTTACTAAAATCCTTTCTTAAGTGTATTATAGGGTCTATTCATGTATCATTAGAAGCGATGGTATAAGAACAAGTGAAAAGTCAAGTCAATGACAGAATTTACAGTAACAGAAGACCACATTACAGTATTAAGTCATTTAAAAATTTTAAATATAGTTAACATCCTGACACCAGTTTTCTTAAAAGTGTAATAAATATTTAAAGTGTAGATTTAATTATCAGATACTAAGTGAAACACATTTTATAATTTAAAAAAGTTTTGATGACTATCAAATGACTTACAAATAAGTATAAAGTCTCTTCTAAAACATATGTAATGCAGATATAATTAACTAAACTCAAATTTATCAGATTAATCTGACACACTTTGAGAGACAGTGAAAACATGTTCTTTGAGACTGCACTAATCACCTATTTGCCTCAATTATCCACCCCAATGCACAGAACAAAATTATAGGACTTTCGAACCAAGCTTCAGCACATAAATTGATACAGATTTAGAAATAATAACAGAAAAAAAAACCTCAATTTATTTCTTTAATATGATAGCTCCATACTGCATTTAGATCTTCAGCATCTTTATGGCTATAGCTAAATGGAGTGTTTAAGGTATTAGAATACGTGCTACTTAAGAACACAATTATCTAGCTTCTTAGTTAACTTTTTCCTAACATCCCAAGGACAAGTTAATTGGAATGTTTACCAAAAGTAAACATGTTTCCAGAAATTTCAGAATAATAGTCTTTACCTTTTATATGTTTGGATACTAAGATTGTGCCTACTAAACTCCAAAAAAAGTAACTCTCTTATCCATTTTATAATTAGGTCTGAATTCCGTTTAACTGACCCTCACTTCAAAGCATGGGGGGTTTGATTACATGTATTGAAAATGAAGTCTACACTGTTTGATGTTACTTCACTTGGTTATAATGACACTGAAATAATGTAATATGAGTATTATATATTATATATAGTAGAATAATGCAGTAGTGAAATAACAATACAAAATCAGTGAATCTGGTGAGTTGTGCTCATATCTTTCCTTCTGTGTCTCTCCCTCCTATTGTGATCCTTGAGTCCATGGGGATTTGCAAACATGTTCTTGTGGGTCCAAGAGATTTTGCTATAATATATATATATTTATAATTTGTATTTTATTTTCTATGAAAACTTGAGGCAAATGGGTGATTAGTGGTCTCAATAGAAAATGAAAATTTCTATTTTCAAAACATACCATTTTGTGTTGACCATTTGTAGGGTTCTTATATCTGAGTACCATATACAATTTCCTGACTTACCAGTTTAACTGCTTACAGTACATTGTACTAGTGTACTGCAAATGTATACCTATTGTTCCAAACATAACAACATCCACGAGGAAATAATACAAACTGTTAAATCTATGACTAACAGTTTCATTTAAACTAAAATTAGCATTGTCCAGAGGCTCTTTCAGGACCAAGAACTGTCACAGAATATCGGAGACCCTGGTCATACTTCAGATATCATGGCAGGAGAGTTATAAGAAATGCAGTTAGGCACAGGCCAGATTGTGAGAAGAGCCAATGCCTGTGACTTAAAGATTTAGGCTTTCTTCTTTTTTTCCTTGCATAGAAAAAGTATAAAAAGAGATGTTCTACTATGTTCTTCAAAATTACTGATGATGAAAAACTTACCAAAATATTTATATAAACATACACATATCCCTACTAAATAATGACTATCATATAAGCATAGCACTTTTTCAAAACTAAAGAGCCATATATAGTGAAGTTATATAGTGAGTGCAAAAATATACACAACTATGTTGTTAATGTGGAATTAAAAGAATAATAACACTGCACTTGGGGGATGTGAATTACTTATATTGTGTGATTTTGCTACATGGATACATGGATAACTTCTCAATCTTCTGCCCTGATTGTGTAGAAAGAGCTATAAAATTTGACAAAGTTTCAAATGGAAGTTTGGAAATTCTAAATAACCTCATAGCAATTAAGGACCAAGCAGAAGCCAGATCACACATTCATCTGGCATTCTTTTTTAAGACTCTTAAACAAAGATGTGTTAGCAGGATTAAGCAACAGGCAATACTGAGCCACCCACTGACTAACAACGGCAGTAAGACAATATTGCTTGTAGGCGCAGGCACGGAAATGGCATGACTAGGATTCTGTTTAGCAGTGGGACCTTAAAAGAAGAGCTATCAGAAGCTGTAGAACAGAATTCCTGTAAAGACTGAGGCCGTGAGAAGGAACAAAAAGATTAATTATCCCAAGTCCCCCTTCCTCCTACACTACTCTGATCTCTTGTGGATAACTTCAGTTAGTCAAACCCCACTGGGAACCAGTGTGCCAAGAAAGCTAGGGGAGGTACTTCATAAAGAAAAATCTGATGGGCACACAGTAAAGGAATGAGGTGGAGCACAAGTGGGGAGCAGGGGGAAAGAATAGCCAATAGAATGCTCTTGCAAGATCTGATTTATCAAAATAAATAAAAGAGATTTATATAATGAAAAACTCAATGATGAACATGTCATAATTGTCTCAGTGGTAATATGATCCTAGTGCTTTGACATCCTAAATTATCCCTCATTAGTACTGCAGCAGTGCACCCTGAATGACCACCCAGATGGGTTAGACAAGCAAGTATTTTGAAAACGGTGCTGTGGAGGCTTCATCTGTTCCCTTCCCCATTCACGTTCTCCCCTCTTCTTGAAAAGAACCTGATATCCTGGTAAGTAGGCCCTTGCTCTATTTTCACATTTACTAGATAGATAGATAGATACACATGTGTACACACACACACACACACACACACACACACACACACACACACAGCTGCCTCCTTCTTAACTTATATGAATGGAAAATTCTGTATATTTTTAGTTTTGTGTTTTCATAATACCTTTGTTGAGCTATAACTTTCACTTCATAAAATTCACCCTTTTTAAGTGTTTTTAGGGGTACCTGGGTGGCTCCGTCAGTTAAGCAGCTGACTCTTGTTTTCGGTTCAGGTCATAATCTCACAGTTCATGAGGTCAAGCCTCACATCTGGCTCCATAATAATGGTACAGAGCCTGCTTGGGATGCTCTCTCTCACCCTCTCTCTCAAAGGGTAGAGCCCTGATTTGATAGGCTTAGTTGATCACTCTCTCTCTTTCCCATCTCTCATGAACAAAGAAGAGGTCATGTGAGTACACAGCTAGCTGGTAGTTTTCTACAAAAAAAGGGGCTCAAGATGAAACCTACTGTACCAGCAATTTGATCTTGGACTTCGAGCCTTCAGAACTCTGAGAAGTAAATTTCTGTTGTTTAAGGCACCCTGTCTGCGGTATTTTGTTTTAGCAGCTATAGCTGAACAAGACATGTATGACAGGTGAATTAAATATAGCTGTTATTTTAATGGGCGAATGATATAAATAAAAATTTTCCCAAAGATTATACAAATAACCATTATTCACATGAAAAGATAGTCATTATCATAAGCCATGAGGTAACTGCAAATGAAAACCACAAGACACCAATTCTGATGTCCTCACAAAAATTATATGTGAATTTTATAGCAGTATCATTCATGGCAACCAAAATGTGGAAATAATTCAACTATCAACTAGTTAATGGGTTAAAAAATATGATGTAGCCATATAAGTGGAATATAATTTACCATAAAAATATTTAAAATGCAAATACATAAGACAACATGGATGAATCTTGTAAACATTATGCTAAGTGAAAAAAGTCAGACCCCAAATGACACATGTAGTATGATCCTATTGATGAGAAATGTTCAAACTAAGCAAGACCATAGAGACAAGTAGAGTAGTGGTTGCCAGGGCCTAGGGGAAGACAAGAATTGAAAATGACTGTGGATGGGCATGTGCTTTTGTTTTGTCATGATGAAACTATTCTAATTTCTAAAATTGGTGATGGTTGCACAACTCAGTGCACACACTGAAAACTACTTATTTATTTATTTATTTTAAATTTACCCATCTTTTTCCATTGCCTTATGGTAAAAAGATAGATTACTGATTTGAGATCTTTCTTCTTTTTTAAAACTATAAACATTAAGGCTGCACATTTCCCTGCAATTACATGATTCCACAAGATTTTACATGTTGTATCTTCATGTTCATTCATCTCAAAGTATTTTTTAATTTCCCTTGTGATTTCATCTTTAACCTGTTGGCTATGTTAAGAAAATGATATTTAATTTCCACGTATTTCTGAACTTGCCAAATTTCCCTCTGTTATTATACTTAATTTCACTCCACTGTAGTCAGAGGATAGTAATTTATGTGATCTCAGTCCTTGTAACTTTAATTACACTTGGTTTATGGCTTATCATATGTACTATATTGCAGAATGTTCCATGAGCACATACACACCTTGTTAGGTGGAGTTTTAAACAGATGTCTGTGTGTCTAGTTGGTTTATAGTGCTGTTCAAGTCTTCTATCTTCTTATTGGTCTTCTGCCTAGTTGTTCTAACCATTAGTGAAAGAAAGGCATTGAAATCTCAAACTGTTATAGTTGAATTATCTGTATGTCCCTTCAATTCCGTCAATTTTTTTCTTTATATATGCTAGTGCTCCACTGCTAGGTATGTGTATAATTGTGATCTATTTTTCTGATAGATTAAACCTTTATTCAATATCTTTATCTCTAGTCCCATTTTTTTGTTTTAAAATTAACTTTTGTCTGGTTTTAATATAGCCACTTCAGCTTTCTCAACCTTTAATCCGTTTGTATCTTTGAGCATGAAGTGTGTCTTCTGTACCTAGCATATATTTGGTCTTGGTTTGGTTTTGTTTTCATTCATTCTGACATTTTCTGCTTCTTAATTATACTGTTTAATTCATGTATGTTTAATGTTATCATTTATATAGTTAGATTTACATTCCCATTTTACCTTTAGTTTTCTGTAGGTCTCATGATGTTAATTTCTCTACACTTCCTTTTGAATCAAGTAAATATTTTCTGGTGTAGTATTTTAGTTCCTTTAATGATTTTTTAAAAGTAAACTATATGTCTATGTATTTATTAGAGGCTATTCTGGGGCATACTATATATATATTATCAGAATCTACCAGTGTATACTGACTTACCTTCAGTGAGACTCAATCCTATCTCATGCTATTCCCTTTCTCCTCTCTTCTATCATCGTTATGTTATACATATTTTATTTATATATGTTACAAAACCAATAAGGCATTGTTATAATTATTGCATTATATATCTTTTAAAGAAGCTGAGAGTAGGGTGGTGCCGGGTGACTCAGTTGACTGAATGTCTGACTCTTGATTTTGCCTGAGGTAGTGATCTGACTGTAGTGAGATCTATCTCTGCATCGGCGCTGTGCTGAGTGTGAGGCCTGCTTGAGATTCTCTCTCTCGACCCCTCCCCTGCTTGTGCACACTCTTACTCTCCCTCTCAAAATAAATAAATAAGCAGGAAAAAAATAAAGAAGCTAAGAGAAAAAATAAGTAGATATTCATAGAGTTTGTTATAATACCTTACATTTCTGGGTTTATTCCTATAGATTCAAGTTACTATCTGGTATCATTCTGCACTTTTCTCCCACCCACATGCTCTGTACTGTTAATGTCAAATATATTCCATTTCCCAATGGTGTTAGGCTCCACCATCCAATTAATTACATTATATATATTTTTTTTTGTAAAGATTTTTATTTATTTTTGAGAGACAAAGACAGTGTGAGCAAGGGAGGGTCAGAGAGAGAGGGAGACACAGAACCCAAAGCGGGCTCCAGGCTCTGAGCTAGCTGTCAGCACAGAGCCCAATGTGTGTCTAGAACCTATGAACCACGAGATCATGACCTGAGCCGAAGCCAGATGCTTAACTGACTGAACCACCCAGGCGCCCCACATTATATATTGTTTTATCTAATTGTTTGAGTCAGATAAGACAAGATAGGAGAGAAATATGCATTTTTACTGGCTGTTTTTGTTTTCATTTAATTAGCTTTACCAGTGTTCTTAATTTTTGTCATGGGTTTGAATTACTATCAGGGGTTTTCCTTTCACCTAAAAAAAACTTCTCTTAGTACTTCTTATAAGTATGTTCAGCTAGATATGAAATCTCTTTTTATTTTTTTAATCTGAGGACATCTTTATTTCAGATTAAATTTTGAAAAAGACAATTTTGCTGGATATGAGTCCTGATTGACCTCTTTGGTGTTTGGTTTCAGCACTTGAATAGCACCCTGCATTCTGGTCTTCACTGTTTCTGACAATTAATCTCACTGGAGTTCCCATGTAGAGGATTCATAAAGGACTTGCTGCTTTCAAGATGTTCTTGAAAATTTTCACCTTTCATTAGTTTTCCTATGTATCTGAGTATAGATTTATTTCCTTTTATCCTTCTTGGAGTTGTTTGCTTCTTAGGATGTGTAGATTAAGGTTTTTCCTCAAATTGGGGAAATACTCAGTCATGTTTTCAGTTTTTTTAAATCCTTTTCCCTCTCTCATCTCACTCCCTAGCGGGTGTAGCCTTGGGCACAGGACATGCATCCAAGGATGACAGTGGTTTCCACTGGACTATCTTTGGCTGCCTCCTTCTGGGATCTGTTAAGCTGTAGGCCTTTCTTGGTACCAAATAGTTAGGTTCCATTAATTGCTTGCTCGTAGCACTATTGTTTTGACAATGTCCTTGGGGCATAAATTGCTACACATTGTGATCCAATTAAATTAAGGCATTTTTCAGGGGTAGTTTTGAGGCAAATGTTCAGAATTTGTTCTGACTACAGGAGGGCTCTTAGTTGTATCTCTCCCTGATTCTTTCTTGTATATTAACTGGCCTATAGTTTAGTTTGTTACTCTCACGGAGCTACCGGCTTCCTATAATTGCTTAAAGAATAGAGTCCGTGTACTTGGGCAGAGCTTCAGAGCTCTCCGTTCTTGTAGCCATGCTCTCCCGCGGGGGCTGACTTTCCGCACCACTGCTCCAAAGCTGGAGATGCAAACAGCTGCCTGCTTCTCCTTGAATGACAGTCCTGCTTTAAGAGCAGGGGGCTGGATGCAGACAAAGATGGTAGCCTCTAGTCTTTTCTGGTGTGGAAATTCTGTCCTACAAGCAAGGTAGGGCAAGGGTGATTGGGATCTCAGTATTCTCAGTCTTCCATGCCTGGGGTAGAACTTCCAAACTATAAGAGTGGGCTAAGTGGATGCTCTGAACGCTCATGGCTGGAGGAGGATGAGAAAAGGCTGACAGTTGGGAGAGATCCCACAGTCACGGAACGAGAGCTGGGGAAGAGAAGCTCTATATTCTTTGCAACAGTGATCCAGAGCTCCGAACTGCGGAGGTAGTGTGTAGAGTGGGCGTGGGTGTGACAAGTGTCACACACTTGCTATTCGTCCTGAAATTTAGTGGATGTTCTTGAATAAATGTTTCCACACATACTGTATACCCGCAGGACAGTTTCCAGACTTTAGATAACGGTTTAATTTTCATGAGTTATGGCTGTCTGGGGAGAGAGTCCATGGAGTCCTTACAATGCCATTTAGGAAACTGTTCATCTGTAAGCTTTCATTCTTGACTTTTTTTCCTTTCCTCAACCTTGACTGTATTCACCTTTACTGACAAATGTAGTAGGTCATGTTCATTGTTATTTTCTTACAGTTTTCCATTTTATGATTATACCGCAATTATTTTCTCCTGATCTAATATTGGTAGGGTTTTATAATATAATAAATGCTTCTATAAATATTATTGCCAGTGTCTCTTCATGCACAACTGATGAGGCTTTGGGGTAATGGTGGGGAGGTATGGAGCTGACGATCAAGAAAGAATTCGTGAAGGCAACTTTGGGGCAAAAAGGTGATTTTATTATAGCACAGGGATAGGACCCACGGGCAGAAAGAGCTGCACTGGGGTTTTGAAGAGTGGCCAGTTATATACTAGGAAGTAAAGTCAAAAGGGAGGCCTCCAGAGGGGCTTTGATATGCTAAAGAGGACTCCCCAGCTGCCTGAAGCCTTGATATTGTCAAGCTAAGGTTGTTTTCCCTCTAGTAAGGCATTAACATTATGACTATTGGGAGTTTCTGGAGAAATATTAAACTCTGTATTTGTCTCAAGTATTTGTCGTGGGCTACAGGGTATGAGGAAATTTAATTTTACCTGCCATTTTCTTCTTTCCTTCATTTTCCACATCAGGATGGAGGGTGATGTTGGTGCTCCAGGAACCTGAGTCTATAGGTGTCTGGAGATTAGGGTATTGATAAGATTGCCTTTTTCTTGTAATTTACTAAGATAATTGTAAACTGATGAAGACCCATGTCCTGTATAACTGTGATCTCTATCAGTCAGTCATTTGTTTTCTTTCCTTTCCTTTGTCCTTGGGCATCCCAGAGTGCCTGAGGAATATCACACACATCCCACCTGGGGGCAGGGCATGTGTGCTAGCTTGCACTTTGTGCTTAGCTTGTCCCAGCTCCCCTCATCACAACCACTAGACTTTCTCTAGGTTATACGCCTAGGATTGCAATAGCCAGATTTTATAGTGTGAACTAACCAACTGTTATTACCTAATGCCACATTCTTCTCAAAATATACTTTCACTGGCAGGATTCAAAAGAGCTCAGGGTGGTTTCCCATCCTTGACATAATTAAGTATTATAAGTCGTTTGTGATTTTTGTCTATACCATTTAGGTTTCATTTACATTAGTGAAATTGAATGTTTTTTTATGCTTCATGGCCTTGTAGATTTCCTACTTGGTAAAGTGTTTGTAGAACATTTGTTTGCCTATGTTTTATGTTGGGTTATGAGAATTTTTTTAATACTCTGGGAACCATTGGTACTTAGTCTGATATTGAAACACACTTCTTGAAAGTTTTTCAAATTTTTATAAATTTTGGTTTCATTTAGAATGTGTTTCATTGATGAATAGAACATCACAAGCTTATGTAACTGGATTTATCATTTTCCTATAAGGGTTTATGTCCTATTCACAGTGCTCTGGCATTCATCACCACAGGTCATACTTTGCCCACTGTGCTCATCAAACGCACAGTATTAAACTTAGGATTCTTCCAATTTTCCCGACAGGCTGTTTGCCATGTCACCTTTGCATTCTTCATCACAGGCAGTGACCCATCTCTCTCTCTCTCTGTTTATTTCCAAAGACACCTCTTTCTCTGCAGTGCTCTGGCACTCACTAGCACAAGCTCCATCTGTAATGGTCTCCCGCTGCTCACAGTGGGCTCTGCTCCTTCCACAGGCTCTTCATTCTTCACCACTAGCACTGCTCTTTGTGCAGTGCTTTTTCTGCATCCTGGTTAGTGTTTTATCCTTGGTGTTCTTTCTCCATTACCATCTGTAGTGTCTTCTGAGTCTTCGCCAAAGGCTGGGCTTCATTCCTGGTGCTCTTCTCTCATGCTCCATGGTAGGTCCTTCATCCATAGGGCCTCCCCATCCTGTACCTCGGGCAATAGTTCCTCTGTAGTGGTTGTCTCTATTCCTTCACAAGCAATATTTTTCTGTTTGTTTGGTTTTGTTGTTGCTGTTTCTGTTGTGTTCTTCCAATCTTCACCAAGCACTACTTCATGTACAAAACTGTTTTTCCAAGTCCACAAATGTCCCAAGTTTTCTTCTCATTCAGGGCCTGTTATTTTCTCAGTTTCTCTGCTTTGTGATTTCATGATACTATTCCTTTGGTTTCAGATGTAATGAACATTCCTATGAAAGTCCATTTTGACCCCACAATGTAAATTGCATTATTGATTTATATTCTCCCTTGTTATTCTGTATTATTTTTATAAAACCCTATGTCTACTTTATTTTTATATCATTTCATGTTTTCTATGTTAAACTATGTGTTTCATGTGAACACTGGCCAGGCTAATACAATTTTTTCTCATGTTAAACACAGTGCCAGGGTATAGACCATGAATAGCATTAATTTTTTTTAGAAATGGGGGGGTATGGGCACCTGGGTGGCTCAGTCGGTTAAGTCTCCGGCTTCAGCTCAGGTCAGATCTCACCTCTGTGGGTTCGAGCCCCGCGTCAGGCTCTGTGCTGACAGCTAGTTCAGAGCCTGGAGCCTGCTTCAGTTCTGTGTCTCCTTCTCTCTGCCCTTCCCCCTTTCATGCTCTGTCTCTCTATGTATCAAAAATAAATAAAACATTTAAAAAAAAATCCAGTCTGACAAACTTAAAAAAAAAATAGAAATGGGGGGGTAAATGAGAGTATAAATAAGTATTAATTATTTCAAGCATGTTTCTGTACTTAACTTTTAAGCAGGGCAAGAATGTTTAATGATTTAAGCTTATACTACTTAAATATATATTTACCTGCCAATCTTTTGATATAGAGGTTAAGTCCTTTTTGTTGATAACTATTTGCATGCCTTATCTCTTTTTACCCGACTTATGATTTCCCACTCTCTTCTAAGATAGATCTATAAATTGAATACATTTTCCTAGGAGTCTTAGAGTTATTCTAAAATTCACTTTATCATTTACTGTTATCTTATCCACACTGAATTTTACATTATTTCGGTTGGTTTGTTTGTATTCTCATCATCACCTTCATCACAAATCTTACGTGTACAGGGTATTTAATTAATTTATATAACACTATCATAAATTCAGTTGCATGAACTCACTTGGGAATACACAAGATAGACCGTAGTAAGCATTGACCCAATGAGTAGAAGTAGTGTTTGGGTATGGAAGAGCATTATCACCAGCCCATGTACATCACGTTCTAGGAATCAGTAATTTTTACTGGCTGTGAAGATTAACAGTTAATCCAGTAATTCAGTTAACTGCATATCAGCTAACAGACTTCTACTGGTATTCCATTCAATAGGCTATGGATATGTTTCAAATTTAAAAGATACAGTGCAGTGAAAAGATACCATAAGCAGTTATATAAATGTATCAGCCTTTAGCAGATTCTATTCTGATTTTTTTCCAGTGCTTATAGTGTAACAGTACATTAACAGTAGAGAACTATCATTATCTGAAGTTTCTGTGATTTTAGTTAAAATGCTATTCATATCATTAAAATGTATGACTTTATTATAAAATGTGAACTGTTTCCATTGGAACAAAATTACCTTTAAAAATAAGAGTTCCTTATATAAGTGATGAAGGTTACACATCACCATCAGTAAGTCATGTTCATATCATATATCTCCTGAAAAGATGCATTAAGAAGGGCACATCAGCTTAGTGGTGTTCTTATCCAAAAATATACAACCTCATCTAATCGTGACAAAATATCAAACAGATTGGTGGACATCTGAAAATATATCTGACCAGTGCTCTTCACAAAAATGCCAAAATCATAAAGCACAGGAAAAAACTAAAAAAAGTGGTCAGATTGTAGGAGATGAGTCATGACAACTAAATGTAACATAGTATCATGGACTGGAGCCTAAAATAGAAAAAGGACATTGAAAGAAACTGGTAAACTCTGAGAAAAATCTGTGATTTCCTTTATAGTACTGTATCAATGTTAATATCTAAATTTCAAAAAATGCACCATGGTTCTGTACGGTGTTAACATCAGGAGACGCCAGGTGAGGGATATACAGGATTCCTCTGTACTATCTATGCAACTCTCCTATAAATACAAAAGTATTTCAAAATAGAAAAGTCTAAGGATTTTTCCTTCTGCAAAGGTTTTATAGTATGTAGCTCTTCAAGTGTCCCTATAATTGACAATTGCCTGAAGAAATCAAAGTCCAAACCATGACATGTGTGCTACTGTCTCAATGCACCATTATTGACACCATTTCCCAATGCTAAGGATGGCTTCTGGGGAAAACGACATCTCGAGGTTCTTCAAACCTACTTCGGGTTAACCATGAGTAAGTCATAGAAGTTCTAGTTTTATTATGGTTATGACTTAACTTTTCTATATGTATTTTACCCAGGTGAGCCTTCTTCCCTCTGAAAATGATTTACTATCTAAAACTTGTGACCAAAGTTAGACATGTATGTATCCTAATGCTGAAGGGAATACCCTGTGGAGTGTAATAGTCTGGTTCCTCTGATTTGTTTCATGTTTTATCCCACTATATAGCATCCAGCATGATGAGGCAGTTGGACTTCAGCATACTGAACAAAAACCTTGCTCTGCACTTGTTGGCTCAGTTAAACTTGTGAAGCATCTTGCACTCTCTCTCAACTTTGAAAAATGTATAATGCATTATCATTTGGAAAGACTTGTTAAATGTTCAAATAAACTGACCCTGATTGCCCCACATCTTGGCATACAAATAACTAATAATTATAAGCTATATTCAAGAAGAAGCCATCACAATCTTGCCCATAAATTAAAAATATTCAAACAGCCTACACATCCAAAGGAAGAGTAATGATTTAGTTAATTAGGTATAGATATATAATTAAATAACATACACACATTAAAAAGCACTAATATAGACTATAATTTTATATTTTTGACATGAAAAACAAAAAGATATAAATTACCACCTCAACTCTCAGATATTACAAAATAAAAATTAAAGCAAAATTAAGTAACTTGTAAGTAAAGGACAGCATTGCTACTGCTTTATCTTGGTTTAAAACTGAATTCAGAGTTTGTCTCCCATTACTGTAAAAATCTGAATTAATTTTGAACTCAATTTGAAAATTTTCCATGATAAGTCCACATATAAAACATTTTCTTATACTTTAATTCTAAATATGAAGAAAATTTTGCATGTTGTTAGATTTATTTCTATTTTTTATATATCACCTTCATGAAAAATAATGCCCCTACATCATTCAGATACATTGAAGGAATATAAATATGTTTACTTACCATATAGGCCACAAATAGTTATTGATGCAAAATGAAAGTTTGAAATGTCTATTTTAGGTCTGTTCAGACATTAACCAATCTAATTTAATATTAGATCTTTTAAAAGAGAGACACAAGGGGAGGAGAGGGGGAGAGGGAGAGAGAGAATCTTAAGCATCGTCCATGCTCAGCGTGGAACTCGACACAGGGGCTCCATCCCACAACCCTGGGATCATGACCTGAGCCAAATCAAGAGTTGGTGGCTCAACCAACTGAGCCCCCCCCAGGTTCCCCTATTATTAGATCTTGTAAGTTATCTTTTTTCCACCTGGATTCTGGACAAAGTGTGTGTTTTATTCTTTAATTTACTCCTCCAAATAGATCATTTTATTTGGTTCTGTGTTACTACCTACAGATCAATTTACTTCAGAGGACTTCGCATGAGAAATTGTGGTTACGGTGAAGATAATTTGTTACCATGGAATCACAGAAGTAAAAATAGCACCTGATGAGCTGGTGCACTTGCCTATCTTCTCAAAGAGATATATTTTAAGCAAAGTAAGCATTAGGGTCAAAGATTTCACTTCATCATCTAAATCCCACTAGTTGAAAGACAGTTGCTCTTTGCTTCTCAATAATACAGTTGAAAGTCTGATAAAATAAAATATAGAACACTGGGTAGGAAACTAATTAGGACCCATGTATTAAGCACCAACTTATGTCTATCAATGAGGACAAATAGAAAAATAATAGGCATAAAAAACAAACAGCATCTTATGAGAAAAATTTATTTTCATGTCTAAATGTCAAAGTATCCAGGAATGAAATGTCCTACTCTTATTTTTAAAAAAAAGAAGTATTTCCTAATTTTTTGTCACAATTTTCTCAGTCATTTATAATCCCTTAATCAGTTTTGTATTCTATTTATGTTTTGTTTTCAATTTTTTCCATTCATTTCCATAAGGCATTTGAACCTTCTTTTTAAACTCAGAGATGGATATTTACTTTTTTTTTAATTTAATGTTTTTTTAATTTAATTTTGATACAGAGAGAGACAGAGCATGAGAGGGGGAGGGGCAGAGGAAGAGGGAGCTGTCAGCAAAAAAGCCGGTCACGGGGCTTGAACCCATGAACATAAGATCATGACCTGAACTGAAGTTGGAGGCCTAACCGACTGAGCCACCCAGGTGACCTCAGAGCTGTATATTTAAATATACTCTGGTGAAAACATTTTCTGAGGAATTCATCTAGGCTTACATAAAAAATTAAACATATCGCCTCTGTGGCTTAGTAGGTTAAATGTCTGGCTTCTGATTTCAGCTCAGGCCATGATCTCACATTTCATGAGATCAAGCCCCACATTGTTGAGCTCCGTACTGGTAGCATAGAGCCTGCTTGTAATTCTTTCTCTCTCTCCCTCCGTCTCTCTCTCTCTCTCTCTGCTCCTCCCCCACTCTCCCTCAAAATAAATAAAAACTTAAAAAAATTAAGCATATCTGGTATTTTGGAAAAGTTGGAGACTTTTAGTTAAGTTAAAAAATTTTTTTAAATCCTACTTTGACCTTCAATTTTACACTGATTTTAGGAACAACTGCCAGTGATGTTTATTTCATTCTTTTATTCAATACAATCACCTATGTAATGGGGAGAGGGGGTCACATTAGTTTCTTTAAACTTTTTAAAATATCTGTTACTTAATCTTTTCAAGGGTTAGCAGTGTCTTAAACATTATTACTCATTTCTTTTGTCCCTGCATGATCATCCTGCACTACGAACCATACAAAATTCCTCAAAAAAATTTTTTTTCACCCGACTAACAAATGACTCACTGTCACAGAAGCTACAGGGCCTGTGCAGAGTTATCTAGCTGATACACTTTGTGGGAAAAAAATAAACATACCGTATTCTCATAATGGTATAATGGTTATTTTCCCACCAATTGGATGATTTTTTAAGGATGAAAATGTAGACACACATTTTAAAATATCACTTACTCTTTTATTTATTTAAAAACTTTTTTAAAAATTTTTGTGAGAGAGAGAGAGCAAGAGTGAGAGACAGAGAATTGCAAGCAGGATCCATGGTGTCAATGCAGAGCCCACCCATGGGACTCAAAGAGTCGGTTGCTTAACTGAAAGAGCCAAGCAGGTGCCCCTGAAATAGACAGCATTTATAATGGACAGCCTAAAATTTGGAAAACTGGGGAGATGAGAGGAATGTTACTGATTTTTTATGAAATAATAATTTATATAGTTGCCTTCTTCTAGGTTCTGTCAGGTCTATAGAAGCAGCTTTAGTAAATCTGTTTGGTTTTTTATTTCTCTTAAAGAAATAAAAACCTAGCATTATTTGATATTTAAACTTCTGATACTAAATCTCTGCTTTCTCATATTTCCTTGGGAAATTCTGGAGAAAATTTTTTAAAATGCTACTTTCCAAAGAATATAGGAAAATAAAGAAGTAGAGAGAAAGTAAGGTACTGGGGAGAAGGTAGGTAAGAAAGAAGATTGGAGGGAAGAAGGAGATGGAAGAGAGCAGAAAAGTAGTGATCTTAGTAATACAGAACATATACTTGCTTGCATGAGGACAACGTCTGGTCTAAATTACTGTACCCATCCATGAAGCGGAAGTTCTGAGATCACCATCACAATCAACCAGTTAATTACTATATGCTGATGAACAACTTCACAAGTATTTTCTGTTCATTTGAAAGAAATTACTGTGAATTTGTGCCATTTGTTGCTGTGTCAGAACTTAGACTGTTTTAAAATTACAATTAAAAATACTTTTTTAATTCATAAAGTGAAAAAAGTTGAGCAAAATTTATGAATTTTTAAAACTGTGACACTGTAATCAGATCCCTAATGTGACTGCATATCTGCATTTACAACATCTGAATTTATAATATATCTATATTTCTAATAGGGCCCATCAGTGATCCTTCTGCGACAAGATCACCAAACATTTTCCCTATGTATTTAACACAGGTATGCTCTATGAAAAGCTGATTTATTTTATATAAGAGCATAACCACTCTGTAGAACTAGACGACACTCTTCTGTGCTAACATATTTTTTTTGTTTTTTTTTTTTTATTTATTTTTGAGAGAGAGAGAAAGACAGCATGAGCAGGGGAGGGTCAGAGAGAGAGGGAGACACAGAATTTGAAGACAGGCTCCAGGCTCTGAGCTAGCTCTCAGCACAGAGCCCAGTGATGTGGGGCTCGAACCCACAAACCTGAGCTGAAGGCGGATGCTTAAGCAACTGAGCCACCCAGGTCCCCCGAACATATCATTAAATAAATCTTACTGAATCTGTCTTGTATGACAGGTAATTCTGGGCCTACTATAAACTTTTATCCATGTGGATAGAATCTATCTGCTTTTTCACTTTTCTAAACTATAACTGATTGTTTCCTTTATAATTTGAAAGGTAGGGCTTTGATGGTATTTATTTTAGTTTTATAATTCAACTCCCTGAGGGCATTATATAGGGAACTGGGAAAACGAATACTTATAACCTGGGAATATGTTTATGTGCATTTATTTCTGTACCTCGTGCCAAGTCTACTATGTAAATGTCAGTTTCTTCCCTGCTTTTGGGTGAGTAAGTCACTTTGATTAGAAGTCAAGCTAAAATAAATCCTTGAACTCACAGGCCTTGTTTTTTCTTTTTGCTTTTAGGTCAATGCTTATTTTTCTGCAGGTACTAACCTCTGTTCTGTGGCTGCCAAACAGGCTTGTCTCCAGGATTCATCTCTCCTAATTAAGAAGCAGAATCAGAGGGAAGAAAATGGGCCCGCCCCCCCCCCCCAGTTCCTCCTCCAGCCTTTTCACTCCTGATGATCCTCCATCTGCAAAGGCTTCTGAGTTGCAATCCAGGGAACCTTGTAAAATATCTTCTACTCATTTACTTAAGCTGAAAGTATGTTCATGTGTCAAATCCCTGGAGAATGTCCTGTCTTTATCTCTTGTGTTCAAACTATATTTTGTGAATAATGTACAGAGCTTATTAAATGGTGATTAGGTCATTCTCTATTTGGACTTTAAAAGACATTTTCTCTGATAGATGCACTAGCTCTTCCTCTGCCATTTCCCTCAAAACTTTCTCTAACATTAAGGAAGATGCTAACGTTAAAGAAGAATTGGGATCTGTTAAGTCTACACCACTCGGACTAAATTATCACATATTTTTGCTCTGTTTTACATATGGTTGTACACAAGACTCCACCAGCACGAAAGTAGCCAGCATTATTAAGCAAGACGCGTGAAATAAGAACAGGTAAAATGATGCAAATGGCTGAAAACTATTCAGTGAGTTATAAAGAATCTAAATCAGAAATACTTATCCAAATATTACATTACTATTGTTAGGGGCAACAGAGATGAAAACTGCATTCACAGGTAGTTCTGTATTACATTAAATATAAGGACTTTTCAGATTTTGAAAAGTATATGAAAAATTACAAATTAGAAAAAGGGATAAGCTTTTCTTCAACCCCATACCTCTGAAAAATAGTTAATATTTCTTTCATGAGAAAATGCTCCTAGAAATATTATTTCAATTAGTGAGATTCTTAAAGTCATTTGAGCCCCATTTAGATACACAGTCACAGAATGTTCAGTACTCTTAACAATGAGGACCCTAGGCACAAAGTACTAAAGAGTTTTTGAAACTTTCTTATTAGTCAAAAGTATTTTTAATTGCATTACACTGTTTCTCCAGAAATTTTGGAGATACTTCTTAAACTTTGAGTCGCATATGTTTAAAAGTAAGGAAATATCCTTTTAATCCTTACTTAGTAAGGACAGAACACATAAACATTCTCATTCAATGTAGGTATGACATTTGAAAAACATGATTAACATAACCAATCTGTAGAACTAGACAAGTTTCTGTATTAATATAGCATTACATTAACCGCCCTGAATCTTTTTTTTACTATAAGTAATACTGATTAAATAAATTTGACACATGCTTTAAAAGATTAAAGAAGCAAATTTGACTTAATCATTTGAGCAATATACAAAATGGAATTCAGAATGACCAGATTTCAACATTAGGTGGAAACAGAGAAAGTTCCCAAAATAAGTGTGCATCTAGTCATGTTATATTCGGTATTTTCTTACTTCTATACTTTCTTACTTCTTACTTATTTCTGTAATTCAGAGAGACCTTCTTCTTAGAGATCTAGGGTCCACTAGACCATTCATAAAATGCTGTCACATATTTAAAAACTATCAATAGAAACCCCCAATTAAAATTTATCCTCCTTCTGCTTCATTTCTTGAGAATTTTTTCTATCCTAATTTTAACTAAGTTAATTTATATTCAAAATTTAACTAATTTACTTTAACAACTCTTACTCAGCTATTTTCTTTGTTCCAAACATTACCATGTACTCATGATATTTTTGTTTTATACTATGGTTAAAGATATAAGGCACATTTAAAGCACCTGTACTCTCAAACGAGACCAGTAAGTGTCCCAGAGAGCCATGAATGTTCGCCTTGGCCAGAGGTGATATTAAAAGGCTTCTGTAAAAAATAGATGGAAAGAAAGAACACTTTTGATAATTTTTTAAAAAACACATGATATAGGAAATTAAGCATCTCTTGAATAACAGAATGTAGTAGTAGTATTTGGAGACAGTGGGAATTTTTATAAAAGTGTTGTGAACAAGGCGAGAATGTCCATATGTAAGGAGAATGTACTGGAAAGCATCCTAAGTGAGAGAGTAGAGGATGATACAACTAAAGTTTTTGTTTTAAAAATAATAATAAATTAAAAAAAGCCTCTGTTGCTCGCTTTTGTTTTTTTTAATGTTTATTTATTTATTTGAGAGAGATAGCATGAACAAGAGAGTGGTAGAGAGGGAGGGAGAGAGAGATTCCCAAGCAAGTTCTGTGCTGTCAGAGTGGAGCCAACATGAGGTTTGATCCCACCCTCTGTGAGATCATGACCTGAGCTGAAATCAACAGTTGGTCCCTTAACCAGCTAAGCCACCCAGGTGCCCTGCTTTTATTTGTTTTTAATTGATGTACTCATTATGTAAGCTTTCAGGCAGAGATTTTATTTTATTAGTAGCCTGGCTCACTGAAAACCAGAATTTCAATGACAACAGAACCAGTTCCTTTAACAGTGATGTTTCCCTAATTTTTACTCTTCATTTTAAAATAACCTTTTACTGTGGCACCTAGGTGGCTCAGGCAGTTGAGCTTCCAACTCTTGATATCAGCTCAGATCATGATCCCAGGGTTGCAGAATTGAGCCTTGCAATGGGATCCACACTGAGTGTGGAATCTGAAGATTCTCTCTGCCTCTCTTTTCCTCTTTTGGTCTCTCTGTCTCTAAAATAAATAAGATGATAGCTATCTACCTAGCCAACTAGCTAGCTAGCTAGCTAGAGATGATATAGATATAAATAGATATATAGATATAGATAGATAAAAATAACTTTTTATTTAAATATATTTCACCACAGGTATCAAAAAGATTAAGAAGTCATGAGCATACACCTGAAATAATGTTAACCAAATAAACACATTTGTGTAATCACAGCACAGGTGATGAAACATGACATTTCCAACACTCTGTACTTGGCTTAATCTCCTTTAGTTACTGTATCTCCTACAAAGATAACTTGTATCCTGCCTTCTATCATGACAGATTATTTTTGTCTACTTATAAATGGAATAATGTATTCTGTACTAATTAATATCTGTTAAGTAGGCTTGCAATATTCATGCTTTGTGTAGCTAATTTCTTTCTTATTTGTCATCTCACAGTCCATAGTAAGTAAGAAATCATAATACAATTATCCATTTTACTGTTGTTGGTTACTTAGGCTGTCTCTTGCTTTTGGCTAATGTAAATAGTATAGAAATAAACAGTCTGCAATGGACTGAACCTCAAAATTCAGATATTGAAGCCATAATCCCCAAATGTGACTATATTTGGACCTGGGGCCTTTCGGGAGGCAATTAAAGTTAAACAGAACCAAAAGAGTGGGACTGCCAGTCCGTGGGGTTCATGTCCTTGTAAGAAAATAAAGTGAGAGAAAGGTATCTTTTTGTCTCTGTGCCAACCCAGGGCAAAGGCCATCTGATGACCCACCAAGAATAAGGCCATCTCTACACCAGAAAGAGAGCTTTCACTAGAAACGAGCCCTGGCACTTTGGTCTTGGACCCTGGCCTCCATAACTGTGAGAAGATAAACGTCTGTCAGTTAAGCCACCCAGCCTGTGACATTTTGTTACGGCAACGCAAGTAGACTAATAAACACTCGTGTATAAATATTATACACTCTCGTATTCATTTCAATATAGAGATTTTGCACGTATTTTATTAGTTTTATTCTTAGGTAAAGTTAGTTATCTATAACTACTAAAATGTTACCAATTCTTAAATTTCACCTTTGAATTTTTACTGACAATTTATACAACTATAATTATATTTTTAATTGGCCTAGGATACAGTTGCCTGGAAATTTTATCTTTTTTACTGTAACAGTTTATTTCTAGATTATCTTGGATTCTCTACATATACTTTAAGTCATTTCCAAATAAGAGTATTTCATTTCTTTTCTAATTCTTATAATTTACATTTTCTTGTCTTATTACACAAGCTAGAATTTATACCAATATAATAAACAAGAGTAGAAATAGTAAGCACACCTTCCTTATTACTGATCTTAAGATGAATACTTTCAGGGCACCTGGGTGGCTCAGCCAGTTAAACATTTGACTCTTGGTTTCAGCTCAGGTCATGATCTCACAGTTCATGAGTTTGAGCCCCACAACAGCTCTGCTCTGAGGGCACAGAGCCCGCTTGAAATTCATTCTCTCTCTCTCTCTCTCTCTCTCTCTCTCTCTCTCTCTCTCTCTCCCCTGCTCCCTCCCCTCTTGTGTTCTCTCTCTCTCAAAATACATACATACATACATAAGTACAGAAATAAAACTTTTAAAAATGATGGATACTTTCAATCTTTCACTGGTAAGTATGATGTTTAGTGGAGATATTTTAGAAATACTCCTTTACAAATTAAGGTAGCCCTTTGCCTACTAAAATCTTTCTCATTTATATATCAAATGATAAAATGCATCTACTGAGAATATCATTTTTTTCTCTTCCTTTGAATGAGTCATGATTTGATTAGAGAAGGAGAATCACTAAACATTATGTCAAATAAGGAGATTTTACATAAGTTTGACCCAGATAGTCTGTTACTGAGATAAGCAGTCTATGTAACTCTGTTGACTTGATGTCTGGTTCAGGACTGGGCATCGCCAGCATCCACAGTGCAGGCATTTGGGAAGGAAGATGCATGAAAGGCAGAGAAGATGGAGCACAAACTGAAACTCATGATACTAGCTGGAACTCACAAAGATAAAATGTTAGTCTCTCACCATATCTAAGCTTCCAACTTCAAAGATCTGAGGACCTGAAGGAGAAAATGGTGACTTTTCAGCTGATCCAGTAGCCAGAGAGGCAGAAAACCATGACCTAGACAAGGCTGGAGGACCTGATACCATGTACCAACAATGTGAGCCAGCTGACTGACCAGAGCACACATGAATTGCAATAGTGTCTAACAGTACTTTGATTCCCAAGCATGACAATGGCAGCTGTTTAACTTTTCACCTTCCAAATATTGCATAGATTTCTCTTATAACCAATCTGAGAGAAGCTGCAGATGAGGGATGAAAGCCTGTTCCAGTTGGGCTATATTGACACAAAACAAATTCATCTTGGCATCCATACATACACAGCTCTCCACACATAACTTCAAAATAAAGACAAAAGCTAAAGCCTGACTCCACATGACATGGTAGTATTATGGCTATTATAACTAAAAGCAGCCTAACTGTGAACCTTGGCCTCATTTCTAAGCATTTTCCTCCTTAAAGTAGCAAACATCAGAGTAGAGCGGGTAGGAGGGATGGGAATGTAAAGGGAGAGAACCACTTCATGCCAGTAAACAAGGCATTACATTTAATTTCAGCTGTAAGAAGCTTCCCACACAGCTCAATCAAACCATCCTCTCATGTTTTCAGTTCCTTTGAAGCTCTCTATCTACATTCCTAACACCAGATATTTCAGCCTTTGGGGACTTCTTGATTCAACTGGTATAGCAACATTGTCCTCAATCTGGGGTTGCAGGACTTGCTTCCCCGTTGTTGTAATAACATGCCTCCTCCTTCCTGCCTGAAGGAGAGTGAGCAACGATCAAAACACCATCTGGGCAATCTTTTCTTCTCACTGTTCTTCCTTTAAACATTCATTAACAGGTGGCAAAGCGGGGGACCCTTATCAACGCCCCCACTCACTCCCTGGTGAACATTCCCACTCACTCACCACTTGGGTTAGAATATTGGCCAATGGCTCTGACTGAGAATTTTCATATTCCTTGCATCAGCTCACAAGGCTCCCATCCTTTGTCTTTCACAAAGCTATACCTCTGGTAGAACTTTACTGGCATTGCAAAATCTTTCAGTAACTATGAAGGATCTGAACTTTATTTGTAAACTCACAAGTTAGTCTCCCACATTTTGATACACAGTGGAGAGAAACATCAGTATACTAGGTCAGAGATAAAGGAGTTATTAGTCACAGAAATGGTAGTAGCCAGAATATCTGCATTTATTCAGGTTCCCTGAACCCTAATTCCGAAAAAGTGATTCAAATGGGATTAGGTGCACATGATGGATAGCCCTTATCTTCCAAGGCTGTGTGCTCTGCAAACATCCTTTGAAAAACGTGTCAGTGCCTTTGTTCAAAAGACATATGGAAACATTGGAGAGCCATGGAGAATTGTCTCCCAATATTCAACTGAATTTTACTGAGCTCACAGGTGTAGATTAACAGGAAGAAGGCAATACAGAAGAGGAATGGGCCATGGACATCTGGGCCACAGGTCCTGTAACCTACTTAAAACTTTAGGACCTACTCAAGACCAATCTTGTATCTACCCCTCCTGTTTGATGATAGAATGTTACTGTATATATCTGCTTTTAAGGTTAGATAGGTCACAGAACACCCAATTCATGATGTTGAGACACATGGTAATTTTAGGCTATATGGTCAAGTGTTCTGCCTTTTCTAGGGCCCAAAGATAGTCAGAAACAGACTTTCAAAAAGAGAATTATTATTTTTAATTTTTTTAATGTTTACTTATTTTTGAGAGAGACAGACAGGGTGCAAGCTGGGGAGGGGCAGAGAGAGACACACACACAAAGAATCTGAAGCAAGTCCCAGGCTCTGAGCTGTCAGCACAGAGCCCTATGCAGGGCTGGAACCCACAGACTGCAAGATCATGACCTGAGCCAAAGTTGGACACTTAACTGACAGAGCCATCCAGGTGCCCCTCAAAAAGACAATTATTATCTGCTGTGTAAGGCATACACTGCTACAAATTTCTAAGGATCAGCTCAAAGGTCCAAGTAATATTCTTATTTTGCCAAAGATACTTCAAGGAAAACTGGATCTTTTGGGCTGCTAGTGGCAGAATAGTTTTTCATGGAACACCTTATCTGTTGCAGGGACGTTTATTGTTCTAATTCCTGTTCAAAACTGTCAACCTTTAGGATTGTTTGGCAAGTGGGTCAGAGATAGGGCATTTGCCTCCAATATCCAAAAGGCCCACCAAGCACTATCTCTTTTTCTTGTAGCACAAGGTGTCAGATGCAGAAATGGGGCCATTAAAGAAATATATCTCCATGTCTTGAGTAAATGAACCCCAAGATGTTTTACCAAGGTAACAGACCTGCAAACTTTTATGAGATTTATTTCCCACTCTTTGACATACATTTATCTTACAACTGATTCTAAAATATATGCTACTTTTTGCTATTAGGTCAAAAGAACATGTAATAACCAAGGTAATAGAGGAGCATGATGTCCTGTAGCCTAGACAGGCCATCCAGAATGGGCAGCTGAGACAGCCCCAGTGGACAGAGAGCTTGTATTGCTGGCTGAGCAGCTGGAAGAAAATAGCTTCTGATATCTTTTAACAAACAAGAATAAACCAACCAAGAAACAAAAACATTTGTCAGATGAATAGTCACTTACCAGGTACCAGCAGAAGTGTTGATCTGTTCCAGCAATGAAACCACATCTGAAACAACAATCATAACGAGAATAAAGACCCAATAAATTTTACTAATATCTAAAATTTCTCTGTCTTCTACAAAGACCAAATATGTAAGTCAATGAGTATGTGGTAGCAATCATTATCCCTGTATCTCTCAAGTATTTTAATGGTGGCACTAATCTCTGCAATCCCTCCAGTAATGTGGTATATATTTTAATATGTTTCTAGTTGAGAGAAAGTTCTGGTGGCTCCATTTGTCTGACTCTAATATCATATTCCTCACTCCATAGGATGGGAATACTGCATTCTGTGAGTTACTAAGTATGTCTATCCCCATTAGGCATTCTGGACTGGGGGGAATATAATCACAGAGATGATTCATCACCCACTGTGAGGAGAACTCAAGCCAAAAATGCTGTTCACAACATAACCTCCAGAGGTCCCTGGGTAACTCCATCTATTAAGGGTCCGACTTCAGAGCAGCTCATGATCTCACAGTTCATGCTTTCAAGCCCCACATTGGGCTCCATGCTGAAAGGTCAGAGCCTGGAGTCTGGTTCAGATTCTACGTCTCCCTCTCTCTCTGCCCCTCACCCACTTGTGCTCTGTCTTTGTCTCTCTCTAAAAAAATAAATGAGCATTTAAAAAATTTTTAAAAAACCATAACCCCCATAAGGCCCTAGTATGACTGTTGACCACAACAGTGTCACCAGTAATTGTCAGCTCAGAGCAACACATATAACAATATCCAAAATGTCTCATTATTCCCTTTTCTCCCCAATGCATATAGTCACCCTTGTAAATGGTTATATGTCCCTTTACAGAAGGAGGAGAAATGTAGCAGAATGTCTTGAGCCATATGGCAGGACGCTTCCTCAAGTGGTACCATCATTCCTTTATTACAAGGAGCTCTTGGGTCGTGAACCTGGTTTTCTGAAATTGTTTGTCGGCCAGTAATTGTTATTGTGGTGATTCAAGTCAGATCTCTGTCCATCAAATCTAGAGATTTTTCAGGTCATGCAAATCAAGTAAGATTTTAGCTATCCATCCATGTATTTCAGTTCTTAGCAATGCCAAAGGCTTGTGAGGGTCAGAATATCCTGATCACAGATTCCTCCCTGCTGCCCAGGACAGAGAACAGGCGCACTGTGTCTTTGTTGAGTAGGAGCCACCCCTCTGAATCCCTATAGCTGTTGTCAATCCCTTCAGTCCTAAGTTTATTCTGTTTTTTCCCCCTATTTTTCATGTGTTTCTGACTGCTACACACTATGAAAAATAAATATGTTTGCATTTATGCATCCAAACACACAAATATTAAACAATTATGAGATATTATGCCTAGAAGAGTAGAGCATCCTTAATATTTTTTTGCTTTAATTTCCACAAAATTAGAGATGACTTTGAAATGCCAATCAATTCTCCACAAAAGTTAATTGTGATGGAAAATCAGCTCAACACAGCTTAAGGACAGAAAAGAATATATTGTTTCCTGTAACTGGACTGTAAGAGACACAAGTATAGAACTTAGCCTTAAGTATATTGAGAACTATTATTTATACTACAATCCAGCACTTTGTCTCCACTGCTGTTTTTATTTCTCTGTGTACTGACTTAATTCTCCCTGATTAGCTTTCTCAATTTTGGTCATTACGATGGCCATCAGCATATATTAGAATCATAGAGTTGCACTTTTAGCTCTGGAGAGTACAAGCAGAGCCAAGTGAGCAAGGTATTAAACAGGTAGCCCATTTCTAGAATATATTACTGGCAAAGAATTGAGAAATTCTCCCCAATTGTATGCTGTTCTATAACAGAGAAAAACTCAGACCAACAAAGTAAGAAACATTAGTGATAATAAAGACCTAACCTCAAAAGTCTCAGAATTTCATACGTATTACCAAAATGAGATTGAACAGACATGATTTATGCTTATGGGAAGATATATATGAGCTATAAAATAAATGTTATGTATAGAGGTATAAATATATACATTTACATGTGTGCATACATGCATATATGCATGCAAGTAGATAGAAAGTTGCATTTAAATATAGTATGGGGAGGGGGCGCCTGGGTGGCTCAGTTGGTTAAGCGGGCCAATTTCCACTTCGGTCATAATCTCACAGTTTCTGGGTTTGAGCTCTGAGTCAGGCTCTGTGCTGAAAGCTCAGAGCTTGGAGCCTGCTTCAGATTCTGTGTCTCCATCACTTCTGCCCCTCCCTGACTTATATTCTGTCTCTTTCTCTCTCTCTCTCAAAAATAAATAAACATTAAATTTAGCAAGGCAAATAATCATATATAAGGAAAATGCAAACCACATTAAAAATAATGTAAACACGTTATCTTTGTTTAACTCAATTAACTAAGAAAAAATTACCCAGCAAAATAAGTGATCCAAATTTGAAAACTTATGACCTTTAAATGTATCTGTGTTTTTGTTACATCAGATGATTAACATACCCTGGAAACTAAGTTGGAAAATTTACCCACAATATGAAAAGACAGAACTATAAACTGACATTAAATACATGTGTGTACATACAAACATTATAGATACTACATAGAAAATAGATGATAAATAAAAAGAGAAAGCATTATTTAAAGCAGAAAAGGAAAAATCACATAGCATTTATATATGCAATAGTTTGTTACGTGACTGTTAAATATTTTTGACCCAAATCTATAGATCTCTACTATATACTACACTCAGGCAATGCAACAAATTTCGCTGTGTATTAGAACTTGTGTTGAGTCTAGCAATCAGTTCAAGGTGCCGTATGTTGAATTGAAAATGGGTCTTTGGACTTTGACCTTGCCATTATTGATTAAAGACCTTGTCAAGGGGATCTGATGCACATAATAATGACTATGACAAAGATTAGTTAGGACATGCATTTTATGGCTAGGTCTTTTTCAGCTCTAAATAACCTGTTCCCATTCAATGGGATATTTTAGATTTTTGTCACACAAAGATAGGACAGATTAGGGAATATGTAATTAGAGAAATTTTATTCAAAGTAAAACTACCTGGCCTTTCCTGAGTGAAAATAGTCTAGATTTTATAGCTAAATTATACTACCCATAGTAGCTATACAGCATAGGAGAATGGATGATCAATTTTATGGTTTAGACATAATTGTTCCTTCCCTCTCTGCTCGGATATGCTTACAAGGCTCTGCTGGTGTTTTGTCTTGACCCATTGCAGTCAGCGTTGCCTTGTCTGATATTAGTGTTCTACGAAATTATGTTCACCAGGAGAACATGACAGCTGGACCACTTGCTAACACCTTCGAGGCCACACTGTGAGTGCCAGGCCAGCTCCCAGCTGTCACGGGTTGTTTTCCAATGGAAATGTAGATATGTAAAACTTATCTAGAGGATCGGAGAAGTGAAAATAAAGGTAAAGATAACATTTGAGTGAGTTGTAAATCTAGCATATCCGCTGGATTCATTTAAAGCATCTATCCCTATCTCGCAAAGAATTTCACAAAGGTATTAAATTCTGGAAATATTTGTGAGTTCTGCTCAGGTTATGACAAACACATCAACTATATTACCAAGTAAACACTTTATCTGAGATAATTATATGCTTCAGAATACTGTCTTAAAATGTTGTCTTTTATTATGTATTAGTCATCTCTTCCCTTCAATATTTTCAGGTTTTCAAGGGCAATGATTCTCGCATAGCCTTTATATACCACCTACTCAGTGACAGCCTTAGCATTGACATGAGTAAACACTTAAGTGGTTGGTTATGGAGTGGAAAATAGAAATGAATTAAAACGAGACATGGATTCTTCAAACTACTCTAATGCATTATACTAGTTGTCACCAGCTTCAAAAGATCATTTTCTTCTGAAATAGATTTAAAATGCAATTTATGGAATATATTATTTTTATCCCCCTCCTCTTTGAAAGCCCACCTTCAGTAACTCTGAGCTGCAACTGGAGATGATGATTTTTTTCAGTTGTTTCCAATGGTCTCTGAAAATTTAATGATTACAGGGATACTCAGACATCCAGCTTTAATAAGCACTTGTACACTGACCTTCTCTGATTCCTAGGATTGCTACCCAGCTGTAGTGCTTCCTGTTGTAAAATAATTGGATTACCTCAAATTCAGATAACAGCTAACTGTTGGAAGCTTGCTAAGTGTAAGGATGGTTTAGAATGTTCTCAAACTTTATTGTATATTACAAATACCTGGAAAGCTTAGAAACAGAGTTTTCTGGCCCCACCTTTATAGTCTTTGATTCAGTAGGTTCCCAGGTAATGTAAACAGTGTTGGTCTAGGTTTCCACATGTATATTGAGAACTACTGACTTAAATATTGTGGGTAGAATAACTCCCCCCCAAAGATGTGTACATCCTAATCTCCTACAGCTGTGAATATGTCACCTTACACGGTAGATGAGACTCTTTGGATGTAATTAAAGTTAAGGGCCTTGAGGAGGGAAGATATCTGTAGGTCATGAAGGGAGATCCATATAATCACATGGGTCTTTAAAAGTGGAGAAACTTCTGAGCTGTCTTAGAGAAAAGCCAATGTGACTGAAAAAGAATGGTCAGAGAGATGAAACACTGGCTTGAAACAGGAGGGAGAGGTGCCATGAGCCAAGGAATACAGGCGGCCTCTCGAAGCTAGAAAAGACCAACAGATTTTCATAAACAGCCCTCAGAAAGGAACTCAGCCCCACAACACCTTAAGTTTAGCCTTGTGAGCTTTATGTCAGATTGATCTAAGGAACTACAGGATAATAAATTACTCTTTTTAAGGCTCTAAATTTGTGGTGATTTGTTATAGTAACAACAGAAATTGAATATAGGTTATGAAAAATCCTATCAGCCATAATTACACCTCCCTATCTGTTCTTTGTGGACCCTTCACATGCCATAAAACAAAAACAAAACAAAAATATATAGGTAGCCATCATAGCATCAAAAGCCTTATAATTGGTATCAGAAAATCAGCATTTATATACCACTTACTATCTGTATTTTTTTTTGGCAAATACACTTCATTTAATTGAGAAACATTTGAGACCATCCTATGTCAAAGGCCATATGCTATGTGTCAAGACTGAAAAACAAGTACAGTTGCTATCTTTAAGTGGCTTTAGTTGGAGACAGCAGAAAATCAAGACAAAGAACAATGTGGAATGATCTAGATACCAAAATGACCCTGATATTGATATTCAGAATTGTGAGATGAAAGCCCAGAAGGGTTTTCTGATTCCAAAGTTTTTTCATATAAAATTACAGTTTGGGACACCTGGGTGGCTCAGTCAGCTAAGCACCCAACTCTTGATTTCAGCTCAAATGATGATCTCATGGTTTGTGAGTTCAAACCCTGAATCAGGTTCATGTTGACAGTGCAGAGCCTACTTGGAATTATTTCTCCACCCTACCCTGTCCCTCTCCAATTCATTCTCTTTGTCTGTCTGTCTGTCTGTCTGTCTCTCTCAAACAAGCAAACTTTAAAATTATACTTTTCACAAAGAAGACCTAATATTTACTAAGGGCTTGTAAGAGCTACCATGTGTTTAAGTGGTCAATTAGGACCATGACCTAAACTGAAAATAATAAATAAGCCTTTATCTACCAATTGCAATAGTATAACCAAGAGGCCAAAAAACAATGTAGTACTGGCTTCTCTCTATTATATATTCCCCCCAGATTGGGTCAGTGAGGATCAGGTGATGTGCAGTGTGGGCCTAGAGGATGTGGGGATGGGAGAGAGAAAGGACTAAGAGTGGAAAAATATGAGTCAGCTTAGTTAACGTTCCAGAAAAGGATGTCTCAGAGGATGGGCCAGAAAAGTATGTCGACAAAGTCCCCTGCCACCAATCAGGGAGCCTACAGTTGGGGGTCTCTGAGCTAGTAATGCCGAGATGTGTGAGACAATGATTGGCCTGCGGTGGAGAAGGGGCTGAGTCCTTGAATATAACTTCCTCCAATGACTGCAATGCACTGGCTGAGCACCAAGTCCAGAGAGAGAATGGCAGCTTCTACCACGAGTCCTGACAGGCAACACCTTGCATTTGCCCATGGTTTGGCCTTAAAGATCACACAAAGGATTTCAGCCTGATAGGACCAGCACTATCCAAAAGAAATATGATGTGAGCCATGTATGTAATTTTAGATTTTCTACCAGCCACATTAAGAAACAAAGAAACAGGTAAAATCCATTTTAATAATATGGCTTACCTAAATTCATGTAGCCAAAATATTATTTCCAAGTGTATTCAATATCAAAATATTTTAAAAGTTTTAGTGGCATATATTACACTCTATTTCTCCCAATGCTAAGGTTTCAAAATCTGGTGTGTATATATATATATATATATATATATATATATATATATATAGAACATCTCAACTAGACTAGCCACACTTCAAGTGTTTCATAGTCACATGCGGCCCTTGGCTATTATACTGGACAGTGCAGGTACGAAGAGCCTTCTCTAAATACTTTGAAAAAAGGGACAAAGGTAGAATCCAAAATCATTCAATCCTGAGTTTGTTTCAGTTCGCTGATTATTAGCCATGTGACCACAGGCAAAATTCTTAACTTCCTTGACGAAATATATTTAAATTTCCTAGTCAAGGCTCTAATACATACATGGGACTTAAAGCATAACAGTTTTCCTTACCTCAAGTTTCCTTCCCTTTACACAAAGTGTTTCAACTGAAGAGAATCATTATGGGGCCTTACTGAGATAAAACACGTAAACATTTTAGTGAATGTTCAGAAAGAGTTAACACTCCAGATCTGAAACTTCTGTTTTTCGAAGGTCTTGCTTATAAGGTTGGCTCTTGTCTGGTACCTGGGAATTTAGCTTTTGACCTGTTCCCTAACTGATTAAAGGTAAATCACTGTGTGTAGACTATACCAAAAAAATGTAATTTATGATAAACACCTGTTTTCCTTCTTGGAATCTGCAATTGTGAACATACAAGGGACAAGAGTATCTATGTGATCAGCACAATAAAATCTCGGGTGCTCAATCTCTAATGACCTTCCTTGGTAAGAAATTTTGTTCACATTATATATTGCATTTTTCACTGCTGAAGAAAGGGTCATACTTAATTTGCCCCATCACAGGAAGAAGAAAAAATAAGAAAACCTATGTATTGATTGATACGGATCCTGCCTGTCCTATGGCTTTTCTTCTTGCTGATCCTGTCATACATCTTTCATGAAAATACACCTTTGTTCTGAGTCTATCCATGAGGATGACCTTGAAGACCTCTGAAACAAGGAATATTCTAAATACTAAATAAATTTGCATATGAATTAAAAATCTCTCTAATAGAACTATTTCCACTTGAAGAGCACCTCAGTGGCTGAGTCTTGTAAGCTTCTGATTTCAGCTGAGGTCATGATCTCATGAATACTGGCTTCAAGCCCTGAGTAGGGCTCCGCACTGACACTTTGGGAGCCTGCTTGGGATACTTTCTCTGCCCCTCTCTCTGTGTCCCTCCCTGACATTCTCGCAAAGTAAATAAATAAACTTATAAAAAAAAACTATTTCCACATGAGTAATGTATTAGGGCTTGGAGAACAGGCAAAATGAAATGAATAAAATACAATTTTCATGTAAGCAATGAAGAAAACAGCACTTAGTGCTTCTTGGCAGAAGTTCTGGAAGCCTCAGGAGCTCTCCCCATGGACCTTCCACCAGAGATTGATTTGGTTCAAAATGATTCAGGTCCACATCTAAGAAGGAAAATCAAATTTCCTTCTGGACCCTGATACTAGCTTCATGAAGGTGTGTGTGTGTGTGTGTGTGTGTGTGTGTGTGTATTTCTTTTTTCTTTTTAAAAGAATTTTTTAATGTTTTATTTATTTTTTTGAGAGAGAGAGAGAGAGAGAGAGAGACAGCATGAGCAGGGGAGGATCAGCAAAGAGGGAGACACAGAATCTGAAGACAGGCTCCAGGCTCTGAGCTAGCTGTCAGCAATAGAGCCTGATGCAGGGCTCGAACCCACAAAAGTGAGATTATGACCTGAGCCAAAGCCAGACGTTTAAGCAGCTGATCCACCCAGGCACCCATATTTCTTTTTCTAAAGTAGCCTCCATGCCCAATGTGGGGCTTTGAACTCACCACCCTGAGATCAGCCAGGCACTCCCCATGAACATGTACTAAAACAGCTAAACTTAGATCATCACAAAACATTTACATTTAATAGTCTTATCAAAGTAGAAGTAGCAAATGGCACTGTGCTAGATACAGAGAAGTCCTCTCAACAAATTGCTGACCCTTGCCACGGTGGACATTTGTTGATTGGTGTGGGAAGCGGCAACGATTCAGCTGCTTGGCCATTTGCTAGCCGGATATGTCACTCCCTGAGGGGAGTTGCAAAAATAGGCAGGGGAGCGCCACTCTCTGTCAGAGGAGAAGCCAGAAGAATAAAGATCAATCGCCTGCAGGCAGGGTGGTATCGGCCCTTCACGTGCTGGGCTAAAAATTTTAGTTTATTTCCTTCTTTACCCCAGCTTTAATCCCTTAACCCTGTTTCCTAGCAACCGACCTAGGTCAGCTGCCTTGTTTTCCCACCTTGAAACCTTTATAAGATACAGTGTTTTCGGAATAAAGAAGGGGGCTTGATCAGAAACTGTGTGTTGTGTCCTTACTCTCTGTGCTCCCCCTTCCTGCCCTTTCTCTCCCTCTCTCAGATCACGAACCCACAAGGACTCACCGCCCTGCTGGCCCGGGCTGGACCCGACAGATTGGAACTGCCAAAACCTGGGACTATGCATCTGAGTCTCCCTTTAATCCTAGTAGGACCATATCACGTTTTATTAAAAAAAAGTTTTTAATGTTTATTTAAGAGACAGAGAGAGATAGAGGATGAGCAGGGGAGGGGCAGAGAAAGACAGAGACACAGAATCTGAATCAGGCTCTAGGCTCTGAGCTGTCAGCACAGAGCCTGATGAGGGGCTTGGATCCATTGACCGTGAGATTATGACCTGAGCCAACTGAGCCACCCAGGCATCCCCATATCACTTTTTTTTTAAGTGTATTTATTTTGAGAGAGAGAGAGAGAGGGAGAGGAAAAAAATATGCAAGTAGGGAAGGGCAGAGAGGGAGGGAGAGAGAGAATCCCAAGCAGGCTCCATGATGTCATCATGGAGCCCAAAGTGGGGCTCAACCCCACAAACTATGAGACCATGACCTGAGCTGAAATCAAGGGGAGAAGCACTGGGTGTTATATGGAAACCAATCTGACAATAAACTATTATTTAAAAAATAATAATAAATAAATAAAACTCCCTAGGAAAAAGCATCAGAAAAAAAAGAAAAAAAGAGTAGGTTTGCTTAACTGACGGAATCACCCTGGTGCCTCTATTTCTTAATTGAACATGATGGAAGTGGTGAAACACTTCAGGTCTGATTTTCTAAGCAGTAGATTTCCTCTGTTGCCTCCTCCCTTGCCACCTGTATAGAAGCAGAAGACCCCAAGATCACAGTGGCCAGCAAAACCAAAAAACTAGAAATAGCCCATGCTTTGAACTATGTCACAGGATAGCCAAGCACAGGATGACAAGCAGCAATTCAACTGAGCCCTGCCAGGAGATCCTGAATTGTACTTCTGTAAGAATAAAACATGAGTGCTCATTGAAGATTCTAAAATATAAGGTTTATATTGTCGTTGTTATTCTAACAGGAAAATCTCAGGATATATAAAAATAACTGTCTTACAAACCCCCTCCATTTGACCTCAACAGATACATACACCTTGACAGTTTTAGGTCCAGATGATCATGTTACCTGTGGACAAAGCACTGCCTTGCCAAGACAATGATGAGACCAGTCTATGGTGATCTCCTTCACCACTGCACAGTTCAGTCCCAGATCAGAGCTGCTTTTAAGGAATCTGAGGCCACATATATTCGATATTTAAGCTAAATTCCTCCATAAACATTGAAAAGGGTTTTGCACTAGACTCACTACAACTGTTAGACAGTACTGATGCCTCACCTAGTAACCACCTCTGCACAATCTCTGGACATTCACTGCCTCCCTCATCAGAGAATCCTCTCTCATGTCCTCTTGGTATCCTGTCCTCAACATCTTGATTCCTTCAACCCCCTACCAACTCCTTTTACCAAAGCATGGGCTTTATCAGCAGAAATGTGAACCCCATGAGCACTACAATTTAAAAAAGACATCTGTGAAATAGAATATATTATTTGGTAATAGAATTTTACATGCAATGAATTATATTTCATTTGTTAAAGTGACATTATTTATTTTATTACCATATTTCTACAACAGGAATTTTAGTCATTTCTAGAACTCTTCTGAAGAGTTTGAAAAACAAAAGCAGTCTCTATCTGTAAATGTCACAAAATATTAGTGATGTATGATATTATATATTACAAGTTTCAATATAGTCAGTCTTTTTTGATAAGAGGGGGATGGTTTTACCTTAAGTATCTGCAATTAGTGGTACAGTATGATTTACTAAATGGACTACTTTCTATGAGTTGGATTCAATATAGCAACTCACTGAATTACTAATAGGATATGGTCTGAGTTTTATTTGTACATTGAAAGCATACTAAATTTTGTATTAGCAGCAAAATATTAATGTATATACATACATTACCTGATGTATCTTACCCGATATCACTTTACTAGGTAAAATTATTTTAACCATTTTGATTCAATGACTATCAATGATTTAATTTTTTTTAATTTTTAGTAGACACACAATGTTACATTCGCTTCAGGGGAACAACTCTGTGATTAGACAAGTTGATATACTTATGCTAGGCTCACTACAAGTCTAGGTATCATCTGTATTAATGATGTTTTTTAAAATATAACTAAAAGCATTTTTTTAAAGTATAGATTCAAAGAGACTAAATGAGCGATACCCAGATGGGGTAGACTTTTAGTTTGTGAGTACGTAAATCTATGAAAACTTCAGAATGACAACTCTCTAGTAATGTGAAATTTATTTATGCAGAATTGAAATTGTGCCAGAGATGTTTCAGAATTCCCTTTTGTCTTTCAAATATTTTTTTCAATATCTGAAAAATGTGAAGGATGGAATAAATAACCACTTAAGAATTTTTCTTCTATTTGAAACAAAGAAAAAAGTATCTTAGCAGCTCTTGGAAAATGTAATTCTTTTTTTACATTTACTCTCCACTTTTATAATATCAAAATGAGAAAGAGAATATATGATTTATAGTAGCAAAGATTAGGTATTGGGAGATTTGAGTTTCCATGATGAATTCTAGATTGCAAGTTCCAAAAACTCCATATTTTTAAAACACTAGATTAAGAGATTTTCTAGAATTTAGGTAGAAATATGTAGTGTAAATTTCTAAATATAATCAAACCACCCTACTGTGATTTATATTGTTTTGAATGATACATTTGGATTATTATTGTTTTTAATGTAGAGTCAACCTTCCAGCAGCTTTATAATAATTACTAGCAGTTTTATTCTGTTGTATTATTAGTCCTTCCACTGTCCTCTGAATTATTATTATAATCCCTATACAAACTCTGCTTTTCTCTTTGTGTAACAAAATCAAGTCCTGAATTCCAAAACAAGCACCTGTTAGGTCAGGCAGAATAATTGGTGTTGTTTTCCCATTTTTGATCTCTGTTACCAGAGTGAATCCAGAAATAGTTGTTTTAACACTGTACGATGTGTACCTCAGGGCCCTTTTCATGAGTCATCATGATTTGGGAGTAATTTGCACAGGAAAAGCACAAAAAGTACTATGCAGAGGATAACTGATTTATCATTTAGTTTATTTTCACACAAAATGACTCTCAGTTGAATGTGGAAAGAGGAGAAGAAAATCTAGCTCAATGCCTAACAAGGAGGTCTGTTTTTTTTGTGGAATGCATTCATTTCTTTAAGAGTCAATATGCCCACTCTCTATTTACGAAGGAATATGTAAGTGTATGTACAAAATATTCATCTTTAAAGTAAGTATCTCCAAGAACTGTACCGGAAAGTGCCCCAAAATGCTACCTTCCCACACCAGGTTGAATAGGATATTAATGTGTTATAGAAAAATACTCTGAGTATGACAATAAAACCTAGAGCTGTGAAAACAGGAAGGTACCTAGTTAGTTCACTGAATAAATTAGAAATAGGTGATGAATAAATAAGGTAATGAATGGATACATGATTAGGAATATGAAAGGATAATGTGGTCTACTTAGTAACTCACCTAGTTAGTAGGTGGCAGCACCTTAAAATGACTTGCTTTCTATTGGTTTATTTAAACCTAAAACTAGCTTTTAAGCAAGCAAGAGATACCTGAGTGAAAGGGAAGAATTACTTCACTCTTCCCTAAATCATCCATACTGTTTAATCAAATGCAGTCATTTGAACACTATTTCCAGCATTAAAAATACAAAAAGGAGAGAGGCCAGTTTAACTGGAAGCAGAAAACAAGAGAGACGCAGCTTAAGCTATGAGTGACCAACTGCTCTGAGAGTATTTTTACAAGGCAACCTGGTTATTTTCCTTTGCTGAAAACAGTACAAGAGATGTGAGGTTATATACCTCAGCTGGACCATAACTTATTATTGCTGATGTACCTTCCATTTGCAATTGCTTTTATTTTTCAGAGGTAAGTAATGGAGTGGAGCTATATTTGAACAGAAAAAAATGAGCACAAAAGCAGGGCAATATTTGAACAGCCAAATTGAGAACAAAAGCGGTCCCATGTCCTGGCAAAAGTTTGGTACTTTTAGAGAGATTTTTGACAAACACATTACTATCTATTGGGGCAGAGCTTTATTCTTCTAATTGCTTTTGGCCTAAGTTGAGCTTGTTTCCTATTGGTTTATTTAAATGTAAAACTAGCTCTTAGACGAAGCATCCTTTTTTTTTCTTTTTTTAGTTTATTTATTTTTTTTGAAAGAGTGAGAGACAGACAGACAGCAGGGGAGGGGCAGAGAGAGAAGGAGGGAGTGAATCCCAAGCAGGCTCTGCACTGTCAGCACAGGCCTCAATGTGTGGCTGGAACTCATGAACCTCAAGATCATGGCTTGAGCCAAAGACAGATGCTTAACCAACTGAGCCACCCAGGTGCCCCAAATTTGCTTATATTTTAAACTACAGCCTCATGATACTGATTTTTTGTAATTTAGAGAGGACAGAATCTCAGATTTTTGCTACCATTTTCTATGCAAAGTCCAGCTTCACACGTGAAGGTCTCTTATTGAACAGAGTACTGTAGCAGGTTCACAGATTTTTCAGAAGCAAGTGTTTGCCAGACCAAGAAGCTAAGATTTTGATCTCTTGTGTACTGGTGAACGTGGGAGAACTGTCCCAATATTGTACAAGATAGAAAGAGGAAAATATTTGGTAGAAGTTCTCAGGCATTGGTCCAAAGTCAAATGCTAGTGACTGAAATGATAGTGCCACAATATTTTCTTTCCCAAACTAACCATACGCTAGTCCGAAACAGATACGAAAATAAGAATAAATGTGAGTATTTCAAAACAAAAGCAAAAAATTAGTATATTGATATGTGTACATGTATTCATGGGAGAATATAATTAACCTCCATACACATTTATAAGAATTAATTTTCAAGCTAATTTATCTTTAAAATACAATCTTTGGAAAACTCCATCCGTACAGTTGTCTATTTACACATGTATTGTTTTATACAGTCCACTGACAATACTGAAACCAAATAAGAGATAAAGCAGAAGTTACACAATGCTTTCCGAAATGTGTACATTTCTTCCATTCTTAAGGGCAAAACACGCCTTTGACAGCCACCATATAAACCTCACTGCAACGTTAAGACAAGTAAGGCCATACCATGAAAGCTGTAAACCGCTTTCTACTGCTTCTGGGAGCCAAACCCATCCTTGCTAATGGGTTTTGTTTCGCCAAAGCAGTATTTCTGTTTTATTGTGGTTCAGCTGGGTTTATTATTCTTGAATTGAACATTTTTGGTGGAGCTAGGGAAGGTCCCTGTTCTTTCATGTTTGCTGAGGCCAACACTTTCCATTCCCTTAACTAGGCCACATTACTTGTCTGGATGGGAAGCTATTTGATTTTGTTACTACTGTTTTGTATTAAGGTAATCAGACCTATTTGGCATAGACTTTCAAAGACAGAACAGAAAATAGGTAAGCCGAGGAGTTGAGGGCATTTCAATTGAATAACGTGGTTCCATAATGACTAGAATTCTGATGTAGAGGATTGCTAAATCAAGAAATGTAAGTTAAAGTTCAATTACAGAATATTTTAAAGAACTAAGTCATCAGGATTAATGCCCAATGTCAGTGGAGATTTATCAACTAATCTTAAAGGCCTATACAACTCGATCAAAGTCTTGCTTTAGAAAACTAGTTTGTTGGGACCTTGGGGTGATTGAAACAGGAGTGTGGGAAGGTAAGGAAAGTCTGCAGTGACATTGTTCTTATTAATGAAAAGAAGTATGAATATGAGAAACTATTCTAAGGATATTTTGGCCAAGAAAAGAGAAAATTAAAGAAAATAAGTCAATTAAAAAATATGACTAGGAGAATGTTATTAATTGTAATAGAGCAGGTAGGAATAGAGATTATTATAAAATATGAATTTTGTTTTAAATATATTAAGTATGATTTAGCTATTTAATATCTGAGAAGAAATGTCTAATATGCAGGTATAAAAATAATATTCATTATTTATACAATACCAAAAAGTTATATAAAATTGACTGAATTAACCAATTTTTGCACCAAAGTGTCACAGCCATGGGTTTTCAAAAAAAAATAGCAAGAAATCAATGAGATTTTTAAAAATACAAACATGTCAAATGAAAATACCTCTATGCCAAAAAAAAAAAAAAAAAGTGTGGTTATTTCTCTCCTTTCTTATTTCAGTGATTGCATATCTTCCACCCTGAATTTAACACCATAACATACCCTGGAAAATATTTTTATAATATACTGCAAAAACCATCACAAATCATTATAAAAGTAGTTCTTAAACAAGCTGACCATATTAATTTGAAGACTGAGGGGTGTTGACCCAGGAAGTGACCTAACACTATGATTCCTAGTTTTTCTGCTCAAAAACTCCTCAGAGATTTTTGAGAGGTTATGGGTCTGAGTCACACATCAACATGTCTGCATCCAGATTCCATGTTATCCGTAAATTTCTGGAGACTTACTCAGGAACCCATGTTTTAGAATCTCTGACTTATGGTAAGTTTCCCATATCCAAACCCTATCTTCCCTTTCCATTAAAAATCAACTTGCTAAGCATCACCAACTGCCTGCTCATTTTTCTGTAAAGTCAACTCCATACAACATTAAATTTTCAAAACTCTTTTAAAAGTTTAGAAATGTAAATTATGAGAGAAATTCGTTCTGAATGTCCCTCTCCCTGTAACATCCAAAAATGGGCCATTTGTTGCTTCCATGTAGCTAAACAATCTTAAAAAAAGAAATTTTGAGTACCCTGATCTTCAAAAATGACTACTTCTCAGGGGACGTGGGTGGCTCAGTCAGGTGAGCATCTGACTTCGACTCAGGTCAGGATCTCACAGTTTGTGGGTTCCAGACAGCATCAGTTCTCTGCCGTCAGCACAGAGCTGGCTTCTGATCCTGTCTCCTTCTCTCTCTGCCCCTCCCCCTCTCTAAAATAAATACAAATTTGAAAAAATGACTACCTTTCAATTATTTTTGCTGGTGACGTCAGTGATATGGTGGCATACACATAGACATGACTCACCCCACCCGCCAGACATCAGTGTGAACAACTATCTGTGCAAGAATGCAGGAAAACAAAACATTTTCACAGGGGCCGGGGATTACAGGCAGGGATTACAGCACCTGCGCGGCCCGGCGCTGAGGCTCTCTCCGTGGGCGAATCCTGTGAACACCTGACGCCCATCTCCCTCCACGGGACCTCGGTGACTCCGAGGAGCTCAGGTGCACTCGGGCCTCTGGCTCGGGAGCTGCCAGCTCCAGCTGCCCCAAGTGGCGTCCCTGCAGCTCCTTGCAGGCTCCCGTGAACCCAGACTCCCGGTCACCCGAGTGTCTGCCCACCCCAGGGCGCTGCCAAGGCCCCGGGAGGCTTCCGTGGTAGGGCTCAGCAGGTTGCCAGAATGGGTCACAGACTTACCCCGGCACGTGGCGGCGCCAGCAACCCCGGGCAGAACCAGCGTCACCAAGGCTCCTGGCCCAGTTCCTAGGCCCCCAGGGCATCCCGGTGCCCTTGGGCTTCTACCACCCAGGCTGCTCCCAGCACACCAGGCAGCTTCTCCACCAGAGGTTCCTGGAGGGAAGCAGTGGGTCCTGGCCCGCCCCTTCCTCAGCACCCCCCGCCCACCGCAGGCAGCTCAGGTGTCGCCAGCTGGCTCCCTTGACCCGCGCGAGGCTCACCTGCTGCAGCCCCTATCACCTATGATGGGAAGGTGAGCTGGAGCAGCCACTGTAAAACTGTATGGAGGCTTCTCAAAAAAAGAAAAACTACCATATGATCTGTAATTCCACTTCCGGGAATTTCCCCCCAAGCAAATGAGGTCAACGTATGGAAAAGGTATCTACACTCTCCCACCTCTTGCGAGTCAAGATAGGGCCAATAGCCTAAGTGTCCAGGAGGGAATGAATAGATAAAGAAGATGTGGTGTATATATACAACGGAATATTATTCAGCAAAAAAAAAAATAATATCTGCTTTGCAGCAACATGGATGAAAGTTGATGGTATTATGCTAAGTGAAAATTAAGTCAGAAAAAGACAAACACTGTTTTCACTCACATGTGGAATCTAAAACAGCTGAAGTCAAAGAAACAAAGAGTAGAATGGTGATTGTCAGGGGCCGGGTCATGGGGGAGATGTTGGTCAAAGAGTACAAACTTCCAGTTGTAAGAAGAATAAGCTGTGAGGACCTAATGTACAGCATGGTGACTCTAATGAATAATACAGTATTATGTACTTGAAAGTTGTGAAGAGAGGGACAACTAGAGAGTAGAAATTAGCACTACCAAAAAATGGTAATTATGTGAAGGGATGGAGGTACAAACTGACCTATTAGGTACAAACTAACCTCTCATTTCATAATATTCATATGTGTATGTATCAAATCATTATTTTGTACACTTTAAACTTACATGTTCTATGTCAATAATATCTTCATAATGGTGAGAAATTAATTTTCAAAAAATGAATTAAAAGCATTGCCCTCATTTATGTTTGCAACTAATTTGCATTTCTAAGAGCAAGGTATAGAGGACAATTTTCTCACAGTTATATCAACTGTGTGCATTAGTAAGCTTTTACATGATTCTAACCTGTTAAAACACTTCTTGGGGACATCTGGATATGTTTTACTAACAAATATTCAACTTGGAAGTTAATTACTTTTCATATCTGCTAGTAAAGAGTATTATAATCAGCCAAGAGATAAGGTATCAAATTTAGTTTCCTTCTTTAATCACTTTGCTATTTCCACATATATTTTAAAAATATTAATCTGTCTAGAATCTATTGAAGTTTCTGATGTACTTTCAATAATTACCACTCAATCTTTTTAAAAAAATTTTTTAATGTTTATTTCTTTTTGAGAAAGAGAGAGAGAGAGCAAGCAGGGAAGGGGCAGACAGAGAGGGGGACACAGAATCTGAAGCAGGCTCCAGGCTCTGAGCTGTCAGCAGAGACCAATGCAGGGCTTGAGGCTCAAACTCACTAAGGATGAGATCATGATCTGAGCTGAAGTTCAACACTTAACCAACTAAACCATCCAGGTGCACAAAATAATTGCCAATCCTTGCCTACATACTCAGCCTTCCATTATAACTGCCTGTCTTGAAATTCAAAACCATGCTGTTAGGGACACCTGGGTGGCTCAGTCAGTTGTGTATCCCACTTCAGCTCAGGTCATGATCTTTTGGTTCATGGCATTGAGCCCTGCATTGGCCTCTGTGCTAACAGCTCAGAGCCTGGAACCTGCTTCAGATTCTTGTCTCCCTCTCTGCCCCTCCCCTACTCGTGTTCTGTCTCTGTGTCTGAAAGATAAATAAACATTTAAAAAATGCTGTTAAAATAACTACAAATTTAATTTTCTATTTATCCTTCTTTCAACATTTTCAATTCATTTTAAAAATGAACCCTAATTTAATAATTAACCTTATTTTGACTGTACTGTGAATTATTATCTTCCATTTTCTAAAGTTGAAGCATTTCTACCTAGCCTTGGTTTCTAAAACATGCCCACTTCAACCACATGATTCTACTTTTCTCTCCTAATTTTCTTCTATTTTTATATACCCCAATTTATGCTTAAAACAAAACATTTAACAAAAAACATGTATTTTAATTATCCTCACTAAAGAGTGATTACATTTTATTCTATTGTGTTCATGGTTGCTGATGAAAGGATCAAGTACTGAGCTCAATCTTTTCCTGAAATGCTGCTCTGGGGGTAATTACACCACCTGTGTAGGAAGTGTAACTGAAGTAACATTGGGTTTTTCGCCTTTTATTTTGGTTCCAGCTTTGCCCCACCCAATTCAATATAGCTTCAAGCTGTACTCTCATTTCTGATTGAGCCATTGTTCCTTAATACCCTAGAGTCTGTCTGATTTCATTTCCCTGCACATACAAAACTACAATTCTCTAATTATCTTTATTTCTTCACTTATATCTGTATCTGTATTTTAATTCAAATCTATATTAATGGACTTTCTGAGCTAAAGTCTCATCATTGCACACTCTTTGTGCTATACTTTCTTCTACAATAAGTTCAAATTGAGATAGGACCAATAGTCATGATTATAAGATTGCTTCTAAGTCAAATGTCATGGATAAAGGTTGTACCTGCTCTCTTACCTGCCTCTGTGATAGATTTTCCATATTCTAATTACTAAATTATGAGCCTTTAATTTCACCAGAATTCCCAAATTAGCCCGGAATTCTCCAGAAAATTCTCTATGCAGGAGATCACCACATTGTTTCTCTCTGGACGTGGGCCAAATCATAGTGAAAGGTCTAGAAAAGAAGAACCTTAGTGCCTTAAACGGAGCAGCTGACTGGCACCTGGGGCTGGTGGTCGCAGAAGTCTGAAAACACCAAGAAAACGAGAAACGGAAACATTTCCTTAGAAATTCTCACTTGCTTGTATCTTTCTATTGTACCTGCACAGTAAATTAAATTGTGTAAACATTAAAAATAAAGCAAACTACTGACTATGCTAATTTCATGTGAAGATCAAATATTAAAACAACATTCTTTTTAAATTTGGGTAAAATGAAAGAGTAATAATAAAACTCCAAAGCTATCTTATCTAACATGGTAGGCACATTTCACATGTAGCTATTTAAATATAAAACATTTTATTAGTTAAAATCCAATAAATTTTAAAAATCACTTACTTGATTTCACTGGCCATATTTCAAGGGCTCAATAGATACATGGATTTCCATTATCACAGAAGGCTATATTAGGCCATGCTGCTAAAGGAAAAAAATTGCATTTTAATTGAAATTTTACTGTATATTAGAAAATAATTTTCCACCTTTAAATACACAAAAACACTTTGGTTATATATTTGTTCCCAAATTTGGAAACCAGTATGAATGCCTTTGAACAATCAAGGACAGAGGTAATGATCAGATATGATCATATAAATCAAGATAGACATGTAACAAAACCAGGCTAATTTTGCACTAATACATTTCCATGTTTATGTAATATTTGATTTAACAATGATAAATTACTGTTCCCAGAGTACCTCTGCAAAAATTCCCACCTGCAAAACTGTAAGCTGCAAATTTGCTCTTTCCTTTTTGAAAACATGGAGGAAAAATAACACATGGAATGCCAAAACCAAACTAGAATATCCACAAGCTAAATATTTTCAGAACTACTAAGAAAAGTAGAATTACTTTGTTCTGCTACAGCTCTCTGTAGAAATACGTAGGAGAGGAAGAAATTCCCTTCTCCCCCACCACACCCCTATGCCAGGGTTCTTCTAGCAGGGTAAGGAATTAAATTGATATGAGACAGATTAACAGAAGAAAAAACCCAGAATTTTATTATGTGTGCACAGATGCCCAACAATGAAATTAAGACCCAAAGAAATGACCAAAGGAGCCAGTTTTTATACACTTTTAGACAAAGAGATGATAAATTTGTGATAAAGTGGCAGGATAAAGAAAACAGGTGTTTGGAAGCTTTAACCAATAAATTCTAAGCAGCATAGAATCGGGGGTATTAGATTAAAAAAATAGGTTTGTTTCTACAGTTTTCTCCACTTTAAAGTCCTTATCTCTACTGATGAGGATGTCTTTTTACTTCTTAGTAGGGGGAGGATACTTTTCACATGGGGTTTTCTTTACTGCTTTCAAGGGAATAGAGGAAGGTCTGAGTGTCCTTGTACTAGCTGTTTCTAAGTAGCTTCACTTCAAAATAATTAATATGCTATGTAGTGCATTTTGGGGTGGCCTGCCCTCAGTCTCTACAAATAGAAAAACAAAGAATTTTCACTTTTTGGTTTTATACTTAGAAATGCAAATCCACATCAAATTGCAAGTAAATTATTTTAAACCCTTGCTATCTTTCAGAGAACATAAATTACAGTTTACTTTTTAAACCTACAGAGAAGAATTTATGGACTGCAAGAAATAGAGTACAACATGGTGCTGATAAGCAGCAATGTTAATATAAACCTTAAAAAAGAAAGCATTTAGACTGAACTAATGAAACACTATCATTCTCCACAATAAAGCAAGAAAATAATCGTTTCCTCAATACCACTGCACACATGCATGTGTGCATGCACATGTTTAATAAACTATAATGATTTTAAATTATTAAATGGTATATGGGACTGAGCTTTGTCCTCTAAACTAGATTTTCATGAAAAATTAAGAAGTACTTGTTAAGATACATAAATTTGCATTTCTTCTTAAACATAAGAAGTGTTAGTAGTGAAATCTTTCAGAAATTATGGTTTGGTTTCTTCTCTCATGCGTTTGTTTTTTGGTTTTAAGGTTGTTGATTTGTTTTTGCCTTCTACTTTTAAATACCTAGAAATTATATTGTGTTATAATTTCTAGGAATAAAACTATAATGAGAAATAATAGAAATTATAGCATATCTAAGCAAATATAATTTTCTTGCTGATATTTTGAAAGCATATCCTAACTCGTAATAGTTACATTTTTTAAATTAATGCGATTAATTTTATTTTGAGTAAATATAATGAAATTTAGCATTTCCACAATTCTAATAATTAAATATATAAATAATAATTAGTATAAATTATGGAGGGAATGAAGTATATAACCGATAATCAGTGTGGACCAGAGTCGAATTTCATTAAATAGAATTATTGCATGCCAATACACAGTAACAAATTTGTGAAAGTCCCATAGTGTCAACTACTATGAAAGAGTATAATGCATTGTCATTTACTTTGTAAATTAATCAGTTCATTATTCTGAAAGTTACCTTCTGTACAACAACATCCCTTCCACTTAAAAATTTACTCAATATGTCTGTTTTCCATTTGTGATTACAGCTATTTACAATTCTTTAGATATCCACATCTGGCCCATTCTAGCAATATTTCAAATGTAATGTACTTAAATCTATATTTTATTGAATAGCCTTATTATTTTATTTTCCAAATGAAGTAACTATAATTAGTGTTTAATCTTTTTAACTTAGAAAACTTAAATTAGCTATTTGTAGCTCACAAAACAAATGATGATCACAAGTAAAAGTACAAAAGTCCCTTTATGCTCTGGATTTGATGCAATAAAGTACATATTCATCCATATATAAATAACATCAGTGGTTTCTATTTCTATAAACAACCTATGTGTCAATTATCGAATCAAGTGCTATTTGTCCTCATTGGGTGGATAAGTACTTGGATTTGGTTTTGAATTGCAATTTTAACTTTTGGCAAATTTAAGCAATATTTTTGAAAATTTGAATTATATATGCATATTGAATTGTACTATTGATTGAATAATCTTGAGTTTTCTAAAATATTACAATTTTCAAGTCATAAAGTGTCAGTTGTTTCCTTTAATCAACTTCTAATATATTCACTATTTCTAGTTTTATTTTAACTAAAATGTTATAGATGCAAAATTTAGAATTCTTACAGGTAGGTGTTTAGAAAGCAAAATAGGTAGTTTCGGTATTCCTGGGGCACCTGGATGGCTCAGTCTGTTGAGTGTCCAATCTTGATTGCAGCTCAGATAATGATCCCAGTATCATAGGATTGAGCCCCACATTGGGAGTCCAAACTGAGTGTGGAGCCTGCTTAAGAATCTCTCTCTCTTCTCTTTTCTCTCTTCTCTCTTTCCTCACTCTTCACTCTTCACTCTTCTCTCATCTCGCTTCGCTTCGCTTCGCTTCGCTTCGCTTCTCTTCTCTCTCTGTCTCAGGGCACCTGGGTGGCTTAGTCCGTTAAGCCTCCAACTTCGGCTCAGGGAATGACCTCACGGCTCATGAGTTTGAGCCCTGTGTCAGGCTCTGTGCTGAGAACTCAGAGCCTGGAGCCTACTTTGGATTCTGTTTCTGTCTCTCTCTCTGCCCCTCCCCCACTGATGCTATGTCTCTGTCTCTGTCTGTTTCTCTCTCTCTCAAATAAACATTAAAAATTTTTTTTTAAAAATTCTCTCTACCTCTGCACCTCTCCCACTCTTGCAAGCACTCTTTCCCTCTCTCTCTAAAATAAGTAAATATATATATATTCATCGGAAGATATTTAACTTAGTAAGCTATGCTATTTTCTATATATATTTGGCACTTACATTCACTCAATCAGTAATAAGATATTATATGAGGTTGAGGACGCATGAACCCTTAAATTGGTAAAAGTAATCCATATTTTAATTTTGTAGTTTACAAAAGAATTATATAATGTGCCCTTTTTTGTGTTCTATGAGTTAATTGGGAGAAATACACATTGCTGGATAAATACTTAAATACTTCCAAAAACTTAGAATACAACAATTTTAATGTTTACTCTAATAAAAGTATGTATCAGATAAATATGTAAGCCTGATTTGTTCCTAAATCAAAAAGTTCTTTAGGCCAAGGCTAAAATTAATTGAGGGAATATTGGGTACAACTTCAAGTACTTTATATGTTTTAATTTACAGTGAGTCTTCTCTCATTTTACAAAAGATACTGAGGCATAGATAGAGTTAGCAACTTACCCAAATTCACCCTGCAAATAAGCAGCAGGACAAGCAATAGAATTCATTAAATCTAACATAAGGGACCACACTTGTCATTACTGTAATACACTGCCTCTTAAAATAGCTTTTAGCATCTCTGTAATTGTTTTACAATCAACACAAATTAATCCATCAGTTCTCTGGGACAGAAAGCAGTTTGGGAAGAGAAATCAGTCACAATGGGTAAATGTGACAAAGGAGGTTAAAAAAAAAAGGGGAGATTTTTAAGTGGAAAAGATGTGGGATTTGGAATTTCAGAATACAGATTATATGCATTTTCTATTTTTAAAAAAAGAATCATAAATCTTGGAACTAAAAATTTAGTTGTATTAAATTAGGAGAGAAGAGTCTTCATGATTGGTCCCCACCATTCTCTCCTCTCCAAAATGTGGCCTACCGGATCACTATGGTGGACACTGGTGCTGTAAACACTATCTTCTGGGTTCTGCTCTGGGAACATGACAGAGGTATATTTCCCTGTGCCTTTGAAGTTACATTACATGAGATTAGAAACAACACATTAACTTTTTCATAGAAAAGCCAGTGGGCAATTGGCTCTCTTTTCTTCTCCTCTGCTTTGATGATCAGAGATGTATATATCAAGGTAATGTCTCCATTGGTCCGGATTGTCAGAAAGTCTGCAAAGAATTGACTCCACCTGCCAACCCCCATATGATATATAGCGTTGGTAAGAAATAATCTTATATTCTAATAAACCACTGAGATTTAGGGTTTGTTTGTTACAGCAGCCTAACTGAGCCTATCCTGAATGATAGACTCTCAAAGTGCCATAGTAATTTCTGGGAAATGAATGTCTATCTTATTTAGAAACTTGGTGTAAAACTGTAAGGAGGATTTTATTATTAAAAAATCTAAAATGACTTTCATAACAATTACCAGAAATGGTTAATTAATTTTTGACAAAGCAGGAAAGAGTATCCAATGGTTTTCCAAAAATTAACTTTAAAAATCGGTACTAAGGGTGCCTGGGTGGCTTAGTCAGTTGAGCACCCAACTCTTGATATTGGGTCAGCTCATAATCCCAGGGTCATGGGACCAAGCTCTGGATCAGGCTGTGTGCTGAGTGTGAAACCTGCTTAAGATTCTCCCCCTCTCTCTCTCTCTCTCTCTCTCTCTCTCTCTGCCCCCTTGCTCACTTGTGCTCTCTCTCTAAAATAAAAGTAAATTAATTTATTATTAAGAAAAAAAATATATACATATATTTTGAGAGACAGAGACAGCACGAGCAGGGGAGGGTCAGAGAGAGAGGGAGACACAGAATCTGAAGCAGGCTCCAGGCTCTGAAATAGCTGTCAGCACAGAGCCCGACACGGGGCTTGAACCCAAGAACCACAAGATCATGACCTAAGCTGAAGCTGGACGCTTAACCAACTGAGCCAACCAGGTGCCCCAAGAAAAAAATAAAATAAAAGTGGGTTCTAAGATAACAAAAACAGTAAAATCTTATTTCTAATTAACTTCATATTTCCACCATTGAAAATGTCTATGGATGTAAGTCTTGATATATCTCCTAATCAGAAGGTATATCCGCCCAAAATAATTTAGGAAAGAGAAAAGATGTTATCTTCCATTAGTAATGATATATATTTATAGTATAGATCTTCTCTTAATTCTGAATAATCCTGGAGTGACCACTTCCCATTGTTAGTTAAAACAGTCTCTTTCATTTAAAAATGTCTATGTGTTTTTCCATTTAATGGATGCTATTTAGGCAGAAAAGACAAACAGGTGAAGGGGGGTGAGTCTTCTTGGGGGAGTAAACAAAGAACCTACAACAAAAGTAGTCTTGCCGTGTATTCATTACTAAATAGCCATTCTGCCATCACCAACATTTTTCGCTGTTGCTATTTTTCTTCAACACTAAAAAAGTTATCAAAATGAAAATTTAGTCATCAGAACTTGTTTGTTTTTCCACATAGCAATATCCACATACAGAGTACTACATTTTCTTAGGAGATTTTGGGTCAAAAATTAATTCTTGTATTAATTGGTTGGCTTTTTCAACATTTTCTCAATAGAATTAAAATATAGATTTAATTTCTAAAGCTCACTCTAAAAATGCATGAACTGTGTGTTTTTTTAAATATATCTTATAGATTTGTTTAAGCTTTGTGGTTCAATTTGCTTTAAAACAGACTAACAAAATGCCCTTTCTAATATTCTGATTCTGATGATTTCGATACATGAAAGAATACTTTTCTGGCATTATTTAAAAATCATTTCTTCATGTTTTTATTTTATTTCTAAGGAGAAATGCATTCAAAATTTTAACTTTTAAAATAGTCTTAGATTGACCCTCGGTAGCATCATTGCTGATTCTAGCTGTGTAGAAATATAGACTGGGCATCAAACACTCAAGTCTCATATACTTTCACAACACACTTGGAAATTAATATATGATGGAAGCTAAATTCTCTGTCAGGTTTTTTTCAGCATATTTTGAACTTGGGAGCAAATGGTTTTTCTGACCTTCATGGTGTTCATAGAATTTGAACTAATTAATTTCAGTGTATTCTGCATTTCCAATGCCCAGTAATATAAGCATGAAAATGTATGTTCCTACTTGTCTGTGCCTTTGGTGCTACTCCAGGAATAACTAAGTTTCTTTAAAAGATTCCTTTGGGGGGGGGGGGGGTGTGGCACTTGCCAGGCTCAGTCAGTTAAGCATCTGATTCTTAATTTCTATCAGGTCATGATCTCAAGATTCCTGGGATAGAGCCCCACACGGTGGGGGATGGGAGTAGGGGTTTCTGTGATCACAGCAAGAAGCCTTCTTGGGATTCTCTTTCTCCTTTTCTCTCTCTGGTCCTCATCTACTCTCACTCTCTCTCAAAATAAATAAGTAAACATAAAAAAAAGTCCCTGAGAGGGAGTAGGGGAGGTGCTGACTTTTGAACTTCTGAAATGGGTAACTTTTGAAATGAGTGGATTATCATTTTAAAAAGAACTGCAAAAACATGGTACTCTAGTTGTTAAACTTGTTTCTCACAGGGGTATGGGTTAACACTTAGGATTCTAGTATACATATATACCAAATTGAATAATTAATTGTATGAATGGGAGAGAGTAGAAACCAGGTTTCTCATTATTGAAATGGGAATGTATAGATTGGTGAGGAGAGGAAGCTATATTGATCAAAGTGGAAATGGATTTTACTTGAAGACATGAGTATGAAGTCTTGTTTAATTTAACATAGAGATAGATTGTTACATATAGAAATGTGTATCTATGGAGCACCTTGGTGGCTTAGTCAGCTGAGCATCTGACTCTTGATGTTGTCTCAGGTCATGATCCCAGGGTTGTGGGATGGAGCCTCAAGTAGGGCTCCATGCTGAGTTGGAGCCTGCTTAGGATTCTCTTTCTCTGCCTCCCCTACCCTGCTCATGAGTGTACATGCACTCTTTCACTCTCCCAAATAAATAAAGTAAAACAAAATAAGGGAAGTGTGTGTATAAATTAACGTGGACTAGTATATACATATATATGTATTTGTTCTGTCAGTAAGACGTCCTAAAAATATTTCAATTACAAGCACAGCTAGCATCTAGAACTTGGTTTCCAGTATCCTTCTCCAATATAAGGAACTAGCGCTCCTTGGGAGGAACTAGGAGCATCTTGTAATTTTATAGTGTCAGAAATTAAGGAGGTGATCTGGGATGTCTGGGTGGCTCAGTTGGTTAAACTTCTGACTGCAGCTCAGGTCATGATCTCATGGTTTGAGAGTTCCAGCCCTATGACAGGCTCTGTGCTGACAGCTCAGAGCCTGGAGCTTGCTTTGGATTCTGTGTCTTCCTCTTTCTCTCTGCCCCTCCCCTGTTCATACTCTGTCTCTCTCTCAAAAATAAATAAACATTAAAAATAGGAAGTGCTCAAAAAAATAAAAATAACAAAACTAAAAACTATCTACATTGATAAGATAGGTCAAAGGCAACTCAGAGAGCTCCCAAAGACCAAAGCTGAAACAATTTGAGCAAAAAAGTATCAAAGGAATATTGGAAACCAAAGTATAAAACAATTAGATAACAAAATAAATTTTTGTAGAGAATTCCAAATAAGTTATGAAGATACTCCACCTTTGAGTGTGGGGTGTACACTGTTACTTCCTTCCAAATCATACAGTATGGAAGGGGCAGATGGAATGTAAACTTAACAGTGGAGAAACCTGGTAGATGCTCAAGGTCAACATTAATCATCATATGTCATGTTTATAGAATGATATAATGTGAAGGAAATGGCCCATCACACCTGTGTTCTTCCTTGGAAATACCTATAAACATCTGAGAAACCCCCGTAGAGGGACATTCTGAAAGGTATCAGACTAGTATTCCTCAAAACTGTTAGGTATTCAAAAACCAGAAAGCCTGAAAACTGGCAGAGCCATGAGGACCCTAATGGAACAGGATAACTAAATATACTGTAGTATCCTGGATGGGATTCTTGAATAGAAAAGGAAAAAAATAGAAATCAGAAAATCTGAATAAACTATGGATCTTAGTTGATGACAACGTGTCAAAATTGGTTCATTAATTATAATAAAAGACATTATACTAATGTAAGATAATAACAGGGGATACTGGGCCCTGGGTATATGAGAACATTGTACACAATATGCTCGGTTTTTCTGGAAAGCTAAAACTCTTCTTCAAAATAAAGTCTATTAGTATTTAAAAGAGAAACCTTGGGCTCTAAAGAAACCACCTAACCCAGTATGAGAGAGAGATTTTTAGCATTTTAAATTTTAACTGGTGTTGCATTTTTGTTTCATAAGAAGCAAAATGATGGCTATATTGACTACCTACAGTTGAAACTGTTTTTGGTTCTCTACTTCTGATATATACCAGCTCTCCCTGACTAATCTGAGAACTGCAATGCTACACTGAGTAATGGTCATATGATAAAATAAACCCCATGTTCCCAAAAAACTGATTCTTAAAAACTTTCAGAAAATTATCTCTTTTCTTGGAGTTGTTGACTGTCCGTACACTAAATATCACTTGGCAACATCAGATTTTCTCATTTATGTGGCAAGTGGAAATTCCATTATGTAATTGAAAAATTTCACTGTATTTTGAGGACCATATTATATTATCAATCCCTTAAAGTTTTCTAGAATAAATGCAGTCACATTTTCATTGTTTGAATTTTAATTTACTCTTTATGAAGGTCACATGAACCTCTTTTTGAGGTGTAATGATAATCTGTTGAGTAAATATAACAGACTCCAGCAATTTCCTAGGAATTAAGTTTTATATCAACCAATTAAAAAATATTTCTTTGAGCTTTTGTAACGTATGGAGACAATCTAGTGTACAGAATTATAAATTACAGGAGTGTGAATAATCCTATTTAAAGAAATTCTCTTACAGTGTAAGTACACTAATTCTTTGTGTAATCCTATTAAAACAATTCACATTGTTATGAAAACAGAAAGAGATGATTCTACAGCAAGTCATCTATTCTCAATGATCATGTGAATATTGGTTAACATTTCAGGATCCCATATCCTATATAGCACAATGAGCTAATTCCCTTAGCAAACATTTTATTTAAAACTCCAGGTTATTTCTTGGAAAATTGTGTCCAACATTTGGTTTTCTCCTTTGAATTCTATCTCCCACCTGAATAAAGGTCTCAGTTTCACTATTTTATTTTTACAGTATTACTATGATTAATCATTATTCCACTAAATAAAACAAATATGTTAGTGGATGGCCTAGAATAAAACTATAGTTTCTAACTGGAGTGTTTGTTGTGTGAGCCTCTGAAATTGTTTTTCCTATTTTTAAGTAGTCTTAATTCATGAAATTATTCCTTTTGCTAATACTTTCTTTTGGAATTCTGTTTAATCTTGTACGCATATCATTCCTTCTGGCTCTGTTAATTTTTCTAAATTAAAAAACACCATATTTGATGGTGAATATTCTATTAAAAGAACAGTTTTACAATCCTGCCCTCTTTCTTCACTCTCTTGTGTCTTACAATGTTCCCTACCTCGTGTTTGTTCAATGATGACAGCCTCACTGGAGCAGGAATGGGAGTAGTAAATTATAGAAATACAAAGGTTATAAAAAAGTGGGTTTTTAATGTTTACTCAATTTTGAAAGAGAGAGACAGAGTGCAAGCAGGGGAAGGGCAGATAGAGAGGGAGACAGAGTCGGAAGCAAAAAAGTGTTGTTTTTTTTTATTTTCTAATTCCTTTTTTAAAAATACTAAATGGCAGGGGTGCCTCGGTGGCTCAGTCAGTTAAGCGTCCAGCTCTGGCTCAGTTATGAACCCATGGTTTTTGAGTTCGAGCCCCATGTTTGGGCTCTGTGCTGACAGTGTGAAACCTGCTTAGGATTCTCCTCTCTCCTCTCTCTGCCCCTTCCCACTCTCTCTCTGTCTCTGTCTCTGTCTGTCTGTCTCTCTCTCTCTCACATACACACACAAGTAAATAAATAAACATCAAACAATGACTAAGTGGCAGAATATAAATGTGTTAGAAAGATAAACCAAAACCCCCAAAGCAATAGGAAGACCTTTTTAGCTATGTGATTTTAAGAAAAAAGGAGAAATGAACATAAAAGGAATCAACTGGTGAATTATATAACTTTCAAATTATATATAAAAATGTAAACATTTAGGTATTAGCCTCACGTATGTTTAGGCATTTATTGTATGACTTGAGGGGAGATTCTCTTATAGTTCCTGTCAGGAAAAAATGTCAAAGAGTTGTAAATGGGCAAAAGAGATCATGGCATCCTTTAAGTGACATCCAAGAATTGTTCAGAGCATCCATGAATCCTCTGGGCATATTCTAATTCTGTGGGGGTGTGTAACTTGATTGATTTTGATCGACTAGCCCATTTTTCAACTCCGTAGGAACAGAAATTAATGTACAGAAAACTGATTGTAATGCAAATGTTTTCACCTGTAGCAATGGAAATGTATTTTGCCCAGTAGAGAAAATAAACCTTTGAAGGTCAAATTCTCATTGGAATTGCTTTTAACCCCTTAGTATTTACCTCATTAGAAAATGAATGTATTTTGACACATGCTGACTTAATTATGAGTCTATGTTTTTACATGTTTGATAATTATAATATAAAACTCCTAACTATAGGATATTATATTATAATTATCCTATAACTATAGGATAATTATAATATAAAACTCCTAACTGAAATAGATGGACTATAAAGGATTCTATTCTCCCTTAAAGAAAAGAGGAGATGAAACGGAATTTGTGATCTTTCATCACATATGACTATTTGGCATTTAAATTCCCTGTATCACTGAAAAGTCGTATAGAACAATGTTTTTGATTTTGTGTATGCTATGTGAAACTTGTCTTCAAAAATATGGAAGTCCAAACACTGCTCTAGCTGAAGCTGGTGAGGATCCCTCCAAGCCACTTGTCAGTGAGGACTCCCTGAGGGACTTCTTATGGAGTCTGAAGGGTAAGTAACAACACTGTGCTTCAGCTCAGAGCAGTTGAAGTAGAAAGTAAAAACTTTTGCAACTTCTGAAGCTATCTAAAATTGAGAATCTCTTGGGGTGCCTGGGTGGCTCAGGCTGTTAACCGTCAGATTTCCACTCAGCTCATGATCGTTTGAGCCCCACATCGGGCTCTATGCTGACAGCTCAGAGCCTGAAGCCTGCTTCAGATTCTGTGTCCTCTCTCTTTGCCCCTCCTTCTCTGTCTCTCTCTCTCTCTCTCTCTCTCTCTATCTCGCTCTCTCTTTTTCTCTCTCTCTCAAAAATAAATAAACATTTAAAAACTTTAAAAATAAAATAAAATAAAATAACATAAAATTGAGAGAATATACAGAATTGGAGAATGAGAGGGTGGTTGGTATTAGACCCATCTAAGGATTCGCTTCGAAGATGCTATCATTGCAATTGAAATATATATAATATGATAAAATAAGTATCTCTACTTAATATTTCTCCCTTATTTTTTAACAAATATTCAACTGGGAGACAACATCAAATTTGTTTCCAAAGGGTCACTTTTGTTCAAATTATGATAGCATAATGTTTATTTTATCTTTAAAAACTTTTTGAGAATTGTTTAAAATATTAAACTCTCTTGACAGTAACATAATACTTTACAGCTGTGCTTTCATTTAGAAAGTGTGGCAAAAAAATGCAATTTGTCACTTCAATCAAGCCATTTCTTTTGCTGTGATGTGTACATATTTCTGAATAGGCATCATTGAAAGCTTTTGCAAATAAAGCTGTCTTGTGTTTTGGGTGACATATTTAAAGCATTGAATATGATCAGAAAGACTACAAAACTGACTCAAATAAAATACACACAAAACTTAAAAAGAATGCTAAATTAGGAGGCATGATCTAAAATTAGGAAACTGGTAATAAGTATAAGCTAATGGAAAACAAAGTATTCAAAAATCTAATTAGATAATTGTCTGTATAGATTGCATTGAGAAGTAGAGTGGAAATATGCTAATACAGATATTGGCATTTAAAATAAAGAGTCATTTTCATAATATCTGGAACATTTTATCTAAATAGGTGAAGTAATGGAAACTTAGAGGAGATTCAGTTTGGGGCAGAGAGAAGTAGACTTCAGCACAATGGGCTTACACACATCTCCTTCTGTGAGTATCGATGGCGTTTTTTTCTTTATCTATAAATTTTCATTTGATCCTGCCTGCCTCCTGCCCTGATATATGCCATTAATACTTGCAAAAGAACTAACCTAAGCAGCTTTAGTTAACTTCACTTTAACTCGATCGCATCTTCAGAATGTAAAGGGAACATGAACACTTAACAGCAGACAGCATGTTTTGTAAGGCACATTCTCATTTTTCACTAAACAGGAAAACGTTGCATTTTCTCCATATCATGCACAGGGGCAATATTATCACAGTTCATGAAGTGGCTCCAAATGTTTTTATAATAGTACCCCATTCTCCTCAGAGTTTATGATTGGCTTAAACAAAGTGCAAAAAAAAATCAAGATGATGCATTACTTGGAGAAAGAATCTCATATTTATTGTGAGGACAGAAAAATAGACTGAGACCACATTTTGAGCAATATCAAATGTCTCAGCTCCTAATTCTACACTTCATTTATTTCTGAAGGACAACTCTCTTATTTTAACTTTTTGGAGGCTTCCATCTAAAAAGTATCTAGCTATTAATTCCTCAAACAGCCTCTGTCACCATCCCTTTAAAATGTCTGTAATTAATAGGTAAAGGTTAAAGCATGTAGTAACACAGATAATTAAAGTAAAACTCTCCTGGAGTCATTTCCCGGTTTATGGTTTTCCAATGACTTCCCACTGTACATAGAATAAACCCCCGCTTCAAATAAGGAAGACAATGTTGATTAAAACCTGGGTCCTAGTCTAACCGTGATTCAAATCTCATTAAACTCTCTCCTTCATCCACTAGTTCATAAACTCTTTTGAATCCCCATCCCTTTGCCATGCTCTCTCCTCTGCTTGAAGAAGTGGCTTCCTATTCCTTTACAATTTTGGCTTTTTCTTTTTCCGTTTGGAGTCTCAGAACAATAGTGCACTTCTTAAGAAGTGTTCTATAACCGCTCTGTTTTCATTAGGTGGACCTGGCATTCTGTTTCTCTATTCGGAGACATGTATCTTGATTTGCTATGGTGTTAAATGCTTGCCTGTTTTCTTAAAGGTTGCAGACTGTCATGACAAATACGATCATAAGATGAGTTTCCTTAGGCCATACTCAATGTTAGTTAGCACAATATCTTTTTTAAAAAAATCACATTTACTGGCAGCATTTTAAAGTTAGGAAATTATACATAATGATCTTGGTTTCTGATTTTATGTAAACCTCAAAAAAACTCACACCAGTGGCCTGGTGCTTCTCATAAACTTACTCCATAGAATTGAGTAGCTCCTGTGTCGATGAAGAAGGAAGTACTTTCAAATCCACAGAAGATCCTCCACTGTTTCTTATATCTCTGACTTTTTTTAAGTTGGCTCCATGCCCAACATGGGGCTTGAACTCACAACTCTGAGTTCCAGAGTCACATGCTCTACCAACTAAGCCAGCCAGGAACCCCTCTTATATCTCTGAAATTGTTTACTTTATTCCTCTTCTTTTTCTGTAAGGATATAAACTTCTCTTCTCACCTTTGTTTTACCCATTTATTGTTCGTGTCACCACAGACCCTCAGAACCAGGAAACGAGTCTGTCTATTTCATAATTGCAATACTATGTTTTGTTTAGTGGTTTGCATGCACTGCATAAATATATTCTCAGTAAGCAAATGAATGATGGAATTAATATTCTGCCAGAATCTAAGAATAATTTGCACTAAATTCTAGAATGGTAAAAACTTGAGAGAAAAACTCATGATTAAAGTGTGCTATGCTGACAAAAACTAATCAGACTTGCCCTTCTGGATGATCAGTAAGAATGATTACTGATCCCTTCCCCAGCTATGCTCTTTCTATTCCCTTGTCTATAGACAGCTTAAAAAAAACAAAACACAATATGTTGATTATCAATTACTTGAGTTTACAATCTCTATTGTTTTTATTTTTTGAAAAAAAAAAAAAAAGGAATTCCTTTATGCTGCGTTCATCTTCACTGCCAGAAGTACTTCTCTGCCTACATGCTGAGCTTAAAGATCACAAAAACAAATGGGCAAGAAGGGCAAGTAACCACATTGTCAAAAAAGATAGAGCACACTGGATTTTAATATTTTTAATATGTTCTAATCTTCAAATTAGATTCCCTTTAAAAAATAGATAGGACTCAGTATTAGGCAAAGAGTGTGAGACATGGAGAACTTTGTAGAAAATTTCTACTTCAATCATGCTTCATTGCAGTACTGAATATGAAGTTACCTACACCAAAAAAAAAAAATGGTATCAGCAATCAACCTACAAGTGCTGCCTCTTTATAAAACCAACTTGGAATGGAGATGTTTCTCTTCGGTCAAGGATGAAAATATTTTATCCACCTTTTAACCAAATATTTGGTTAACATTCTACTATGTGCCAAGCAGTCTTATGCATTTAGAAAATGAAGGTGAATAGGGAACATGTATTCTTTGCTTTTATGAATATTAAACAACAATAAGTGCTTTATAAAAAACTCTCATAACAAGAGATGTGAAAAGCTATCCTTAAGCCTCATTTCAGCAAGAGCATGAGTGTGGACATTATTATAAACCTGATTAAAGTAGATGATCCAGAAAACAAATGTTACTGATGTGTCTAGGATTTTTAATATAGCACCAGGAGACACAGATGTCTCTTATGATAATAGCAAAAAATAATGAGGAAATGTAAAGACAGTATGTAATTCTGTGAAAAGCTGAATAAAAATAAAAGCATAATAATTAAAATAAACATCATAACAATGTAACCGATTGGTAAGTAATTTTAAAAATAGTAGGCAACAGGCTTGGAGTGATAGATACAATGAAGCATCAACTGGGAAAATGAAATAAAATCAAAGAGACAAGTTACCTGGGTGAGGATTAATGAGGGTATAGATGATAGTGAGGAGGACATCAATTCATGAGTCAAAGGAGGAAAATAGGCAGAACAGGTGAAAAGGCATTGAGACACAATGAATTTAAGACTTTTTATTTGGAAATGAGGTAACTTGGAGATTCCATGATTAAAGATGGAGGTCAGCACAAAGAAGGGTGGTAGGCAGAGAATTGTCGCCATTCTTTCCACAAGATGCACATGTTTGATGGATTTGGGGATCTATATTCTAGCTATCTAGCTACACTATGCAGTTGTAGAGCTCAGGGGAGAAAAATACAAGTTGTAGACTAATTTTTGTTATATTTTTTATAAAATAAGGTTGGAAAAATGGAACAGATGCTGAAAAAGCACTAAGAGGAGAATCTCTGCTTCTAAAATGTTGTTTTCCATAACAGACTACATTTTCACTTCTTTGCATAAGTCAAGGGATTCACTATTACCTTAACTTTTAGGTATCTCCCCAGTCTTACTACCCATCAGTCACTGCCTCTCTATTTTCAATTTTTAATAAGAAACTTCTCATATTTCTACAGTGCCCTCTGTTTTGTGGCTCCTTGTCTGCCTTTATGCTTTTCTTTCAGCCTGAAATGAGTTATCTCCACTGTATCACTGTGAACTATGATTGAACCTTTAAATTTTAACTCAGAGATCATTCCTGCAGCAATATTTTCCTGAGCTCCTGGGTTAGACAAGGCCTGCTCATTAGTGTTCCAATACTAACCGCGATCAGTTTTCTCTTAGCACCTACCATGATATATTTATAGTACATAAATATGAAAACTATGTCTTTTTCATTGTTTTGTCACCAGTAATTACTGTAGTGCCTGGTACAGATAGAGTACTCAAATGACAATGTTTAATATCTATAGATATATTTCAGCAGATGACTAATTAATTCATGTTCATTACAGAGAGTTTGAAGTTTACAGATAAGCACAAAGAAAAAAGTGCAAATCACTTGTTAGCTCTCCTCCCAGAGATGACTGCTAACAATTCAGTGTATGCAGGCACACTTAAATATGTATAAATATTGTTAAACTAAGACTTAAATATACTTAAATATGTATAAATATTGTTAAACTAAGACAATACTGTACCTCTTGCTTGAAAAATGCTTCTGGGGGTGCCTGGGTGGCTCAGTCTGACTTCAGCTCAGGTCATGCGCTCACCATCTGTGAGTTTGAGCTCTGCATCAGGCTCTGTGCCTACTTGGGCATGGAGCCTCCTTGGGATTCCCTCTCTCTGCTCCTCCCCTGGGCATGGATTCTCTCTCTCTCTCTCTCTCTCAAAATAAAGACATAAACTTAAAAAAAATGCTTTTCTTATGCTGTAGTATAGCATAAATATTTCTTCTACAAAATAAATTGTAACTAATATCTTGTGTTACACTGCAAAATGATGCTGTAGTTTATTTAACCAATCATTGGGGGACATTACGTTTGTTCAATTTTTATTATTAAAAATTCTGGATAAGCTGTCTCAAAATTAAATTTTGTTATATAACTGTGATATATTATTAAATTACAGAGAAGTAATTTGTCCAGTTAGAATGCATATTTTAAAGCTTAATGTATCTTTAAAATTACTCACCTGAAGAGAGGTACCAATTTAGACTCTGAAGCACTGCATGAAACTTACACCTAAGTCTTCCTTTCTCTACAAATATGGAAGCCATCGACTTTATTTATTTTTCCCATCTAATAGCATCAGCTTAATAATAATATTGAAAACTAGAGCAATGGGATATTTTAAAATACTACATTTGTTTTGGAAAATTTTAATTTTTAAACCATTTTCAATTAGCATTTATAAATGCATGCTTTTATGAGATAACTATCTGAAGTAACTATATTAACTTATTATTTGGGATGTACTGAACTTCTCTCTGCTTATTATTTTACTTAGAAGTGCATCTTTTGATGATTCAATGCTGAAGTCATTGAGAAGTCTTGCAATAAACAACCTCATGTAGGTTGACTTAAACACGTTTTCTCCAAGTTCATTGTGCTGTTGGACTCTTCATTTTTTATACTAGCATAGATAGATGTAATTTTTTATATATGTAGGAATTTTATGTATTAAAAACTAGAAATTTTAAGAATACCCATGAAAAATAATTGTCAGAAAGATAGAAAAAATAGAAGAAAGTAGTCTCTGGAGATAAACAGAGGACATAATTTCCAGCAGAATGTGTGGTCAGAGAATTGAATACTGTAGTGTGGGAAGATAGGATGGAAAAGGAGAGAGGTCGCCTGATTGGGAACACAGGTGGCTCTCATTATATATTCATTAACAACAAATTATAAGTAATTGTTAAGGTCTTTCACTAAAATTCCTACTAGTAAAATAAATGTAGTAGAGATTTCAAATCCTCATATATCTTTTTTCATTTCCATTCAAAAATATGTATCAAAAGTATATTTGAAAAGTTTCCCTGAAGATATCTTGATGACAGTGATAAATACTTCACAGTGTGAATAATATTATACCTCTCCTGAAAAGGATGTGTTTCATTTCTGTCATCCACTCCTGACAGGCTTTTTTTTCCCTTTAATTTTTTGGGTAGTTCCTCAGGGTAATATACTGATATATATAGAAAGCAACTTAACTGAAGTTTGAATAAATCATAGATTTATAATGCTGCATCCTTTAAATGAAAATTCAACTGAAAAGCAGAAAGATAATCAAGAATTTTCCTGAAGTATTTTGCTCTTTAGAAGATTATTGTTGCTTTTTCACTTGGGATAGAGATTGGATTAATCATATTAGCATAAAAAGTTCAAAATGTAAATTTAAAAATGCACATTTTAAAACATATTTCTTTAGGTGTCTATACTGAATAATAAACAGATATTAGAGCACCACAGGAAAACTTTATTGGTTTCTTTGAAAAATAAAAGTAGGACTCGGAGACAAGAAGCAATAGGAAACACAGAGCCTTGCATATTTGAGTATTTAGGGCAGTTGGGTACAAGGCAACAGTCAGGTTTTTAATATTTCAAGTACTTTTTAGTCACGGCTACTAATATAATACACTCAGGCAAAAATATTTCAGTGCATTTTTAAAACAAAGGACACTTAGAAATTTTTGCATGAGGGGTGCCTGGGTGGCTCAGTCGGTTAAGCCTCTGACTTCGGCTCAGGTCAGATCTCATGTTCGTGGGTTCGAGACCCACGTCAGGCTCTGTGCTGACAGCTAGCTCAGAGCCTGGAGCCTGCTTCCAGTTCTGTGTCTCCTTCTCTCTCTGCCCCTCCCCCTCTCATGCTCTGTCTCTCTCTGTATCAAAATAAATAAAACATTAAAAAAAGTTAAAAAAAAAAAAGAAATTTTTGCATGATCTTAAATCAGTGAAAATAATACCAGTGTTGATCTGTTTTGTCATCTGGTTGATTCTCTAAGAACAACATTCTCTTTAACACTAGAGTAATTTAGATGTTATACTATATCACAATATATAAACAACAAAACCAGTAGATACATGGTGGTTGGTGTGTGGGTGTGTATGTGTTTGTGTGCTTATGTGAGTATGTGAGAGAGAGAGACAGAGAGAGACAGAGAGACAGAGAGAGAGAGAGAGAGACAAATGCTATTGAAAATGAAGAACTGAAAATGCCCATGGTAAACTTTATTTTGTTTCGGATATAATAAGTATATTTCTCCTAATAATAATTATAAAGTTTTAAGTTATTTTCAGTAAACTCTAAAACAGAAACCAAGCATTAGCAACTGAGCATAGTTTTACAATCCTCTCCAAGAATCCAGGCGAGAACAGAAGACTAATGTACTGACATTAATTCCATGTCTCTTTGGTATATCAAGACCATAACTCATTTCAGTTTCTAGAATATTTTCTATGTGCTCTGGGAGAGCAGGGCACTCTAAAATGTATGGCTCCCTGTTACACGGTTCCACTTTTTATTTGATTTTATTTAATTAAAGAACAAATTAAGCTAAAAAGGCTGGTTGAAAGGCCTGGAAGAAAAATGGAGCTTCTCAGTTCCAATCCTTTTCACTCCTGATTCCCACACCTCAGAGGCAGACTTTTTTCCCATTATTTAAAAATTTTTCCCCAGTATATATTTCCATATTTCTAAATGATATATTGATATTTGTTAATTTTTTAGTGGTTCATATTATATACTGACACTTATGCTAAGCCCTGGTCAGAAACCTACTTCTCAATTGTTTGGTCTTGTTTCTTTATTCAACTTGAAAGAAGTTATTAGTTATTATTATAATCAGGTTTTTCATAATAGGTTCTAATCCTACTTCCCATTTTCTCCTACTTAATTATTCACAAATTATTATTCATCATTCCTCTATGAATTCATTATTATTAAATCATCACAATTATGTGATAAGATTCAGTTTTGAGGCTTGTTTACCCAGCATTTTTAACAATAATAAAATTAAACAAATCTTCTGTCCAAACACAAATAACTGGTAAAATAAATGATGGCATAACATTTTATTAGAATATGATACGTCTGTTGAGATTTATTTTCAGAAAAAATATCTTTAATATATTGTAATAGGAAAGAAGCATTTTAAGTGACAGTTATAGTATTAAATTAACAACTTTGTCTGTTCTGCTACCAGTGAAGAACTAGAAAAACATATTTCATTGGATTTCTACAAATCTTACCCCTAATGTTTAATCCACATTTAGTTGGACTATATCCCTTGGGAAAGAGGAGAAGATTAAATGAAGTAATTGAGGACTAAGGCAAACATTTACCCTACCATCCACCTGTGTATTGACAGATATCCAATCACCTCCAGTTTTGTGTAGGTGTTTCCTTTTCTTTTCTACTTTTAGTTTTCTTTGCATTTATTATATGATGAATTTACTCCTGGACCGTAAGTTTTTATTTCTTCAGGTTTTTTTTCTGGGCTTATCAGTGCAACCTCCTCTTCTGGGTTAGGAACAATCCGCTCTTTCAGTGAGGATCCTCTTCATGGGGCAGGAGGGCTCCTGTGTGAGTTAATCCAACCATGAGCCTATGAATTCTGTACCCCATCTTGGGGACTTTGTTCACTTGAATGACCAAAGAATCTTCATCTGTTTGCTGCCATCATGAAGTAGTAAGCCAAACACCAAATTTGTACTATTGTCTTTTATTCCCTCTGTATTCTGTTTTTTAATTTACCTGTTTCTACTCTTAGAAACTTTATCTTTTTTATGCCACTTGGTACTTGATGTACTTTCAACACAAATACTGCAATTTTTTAATACTAGAAAACTTGCAATGATTGTATGTTTGATTTTTTCTTTTATTACTCTTTATAAAATGTGTTTTAGAACTACTTGGGGCCTCTTGATTTAACCTTGTCATCTTCATATTCTTCATACGTTTATCTCCGCTTTGCTTTTGTCATCAAATATTCAATACTTACTCCTCAGTCACTATTGTTTTATTTGTTCTGTTCAACAGCAAATGTGCCACATATTAATTCAATTAAGTTTTTCAAAAATAATTTTTTTTAAGTTTATTTATTTTAAGAGAGAGAGAGAGAGCATGCACACAACTGGGGGAGGGACAGAGAGAGAGAGAGGGAGAAAGAATCCCAAGCAGGTTCAGCACCAAGCCCCACATGGGGCTCAAACCCACAAACTGTGGGATCATGACCTGAGCCAAAATCAAGAGTCAGACCTTAACCAACTGAGCTACTCAAGCACCCCAAATCATTGAGTGTTTTTTAATGTTTATTTTCAGAAAAGACAGCGAGACAGAGAGAGACAGAGCATGAGTGGGGGAGAAGCAGAAAGAGACAGAGACAGAATCTAAAGCAGGTCCAGGCTCTGAGTTGCTAGCATAGAACCCAATAAAGGGCATAAACCCACGAACTGCAAGATCATGGCCTGAGCGGAAGTTGGATGTTTAACTGACTGAACCTCCCACACGTCCCCCCAATTCATTAAGTTTTATACATCAATTACCATTAAAAAATATAAACACACACACTTTGTAATGGTTTAGTTTCTTGTCTTTATGTTCTTGATACATATATGCATTTTTATAAGTTCTTGTTTCCTACATACTTTCTTTACAGAGTGTTTTTTAAAAGGGATACATATATTACATATAATACCATTTTGCATTGTTATAATTTTATTGGGAGTGGTTTTGTCTGCTGATAATCAATTTTTAAAAAAACTTTCTGGCTAAAAATTTTCCTCAAGTTCTCTGATTTGTTAGGGTTTTGGCTCACCTTGATAAGAAATCTTTATACTCTTTCCTCAGTGTGTTCATGTTCTTCACTAGTGGGCTTGTAGAAAATCTACCTAGAGTCCTAATTTGCCCATCCAGAAACTGTTCTTAAAGTGGTGGTTCAGGGCTCTTGCCCTAGACTCAGTCAGGATATAATGAGCCTTAAACCAGAAGCCAGAGGGCTATTTTCTCTATCTTTTATAGACGTGCACCTTTACAGATAGGGTATTTCCTTAGAGTTGGCAGTAATTGTGTATTCACTCTCATTTCACAAGTGAAAAAGCCCAGCCCAGTCCCTAGTTTATGAAGTGAGTCTTACTGGCCCCTCCTGCACGTATAAATTTTTGGTCTCCATTATTTTCACAAATCAAACATCTGCCTCTTTCTTTCTGCAGGCTCCTGAAATAGTTTCTGCCTACTTTTCTAGGTCTCTGCCCATGAATGTTACATAGTTTTCTATTTCTATGTTTTAAGACAAGTGGTTAAAATTTAAAGCATGGCTCTACATACATCTTAACCTAATGTTTCAAGCATTTTTCTCTGTCATTAACAGGCTCAAATTTTGCATTTCCTATGTAGCATCTCCCTCATGAAGTATTGCACATAGATAGCGAAGCAGCAGGGTTTTTTTTTAAGTTTACTTATTTGTTTTAAGGGGGGAGTGGCAGAGAGAGAGGAGGTGAGAAAAAATGCCAAGCAGGAGCCCAACATGGGGCTAGAACCATGAGATCATGACCTGAGCCCAAATCAAGAGTCAGACACTTAACTGACTAAGCCATCCAGGCACCCCAAGAAGGAGCATTTTTTAGGTGTCATATGTAATATATTTTGTTTTAAAATAATCTAGGCTTACACCCAAAAGAAGTGAAATCTAATGATCACCAAAGGCTAATACAAGAATGTTCATGTAAGCTTTATTCATAAAAGCTAAAACTTGGAAATGCCCACCTCCCCAATAGTCATCAATTTTGAATTCAGCGCTTTTGCATAGATAGTCTTGAAATTATACCCTGCTTGTATTATGGGTCCCAATTTTTACTTAGTGAAAATTAATTGAAAAACACTCTTTTTTAATGAAAGAAATCAATATAGGACCTTCAATCCCTTTTTTTTAAAGAAAGGCTAATTTTTTTAAATTAGAGAATAAATCTCTGAGTTCTCTGATAGTTAGAATGCATAAAAACAAATTATTTTTGAATTCTAGAAAGAAGAATAGAATAACAACACAATAATGATTGTGTTAAACATTTGATTACTCACCAGTGTTCTGCTTCTGGGGTCACAACTGTAGGAGCTTATATATATATATACATGTGTGTGTGTGTGTGTGTGTGTGTGTACTTAATAGAAAAGAATATTTCAAACATAAATTTGATAATGGTAAAAGTTTAAAAATATGTTCATATATACAGTCCTTTATGCACGAAGTAATACCATGTTTTTGAAGCAGTTTGTGACATATTATACAAATAGAAATTATGTTCTGACTTTGCTATACTTTCCCATTTTCTTTCTCTGTGAAAACCTTAAAACTAAGAGAATAGCTTTGTTTCCTCAATTACATTAGATTCTTATGTGAATTATTATAACAGTTTTATTAAACATGGTGCCATACCATAGATTTTATCTTCCTAACTTTCAGAAAATTGCCTTCTCTATTTGCTGTGTATATAGAACATCACTAATGAGGTGCCCAATTACCTCTTGTCATCAACTTTTTGTAGAAGTTTGGTGTATAACTGCCTATATTAATCTGGAGTTTGTCTACTTAAGTATTGAAAAATAGAGGGGCACCTGGGTGGCTCAGTCAGTTAAACATCCAACTTTGGCTCAGGTCATGACCTCACTGATGTGGGTTCGAGTGCCATATTGGGCTCTGTGCTGACAGCTCAGACCCTGGAGTTTGCTTCGGATTCTGTGTCTCCCTCTCTTTCTGCCCCTCACCCCTCTCAAAAATAAATAAAAATTTAAAAAAGGAACAATTTTCTCAATTATTTTAGATTATTTTAATATTTAGATATTTCTAGAATCAACTACATAATTTGTATGCTACTGCCATTTCTGCAAAATGAATGAATAGAAGTTTGGTTGCCTTTCACACTAAAGAAAATAAGATAATGATGTTACAAAAGAAAATGAAAAGCTTTCGATATCTTAAAGGTTCCAGGGAGTCAGAAGAATGCTGAAGAAAGATTAGCTTCATGTTTCTTGTTCCTTGAAGTATCCTACCAACACTTACCTCTCCCTCCTGTGGCATTTCTTCTTATTCTATATTTTACATCCTTTTAGAAATAAGAGTAAAACTGCTATGGGTGAGAAAGATGCAATTTCTCAAAAAGAATTCGAATGGAAACTCACTCATTCGAATCCATTTCCTCCCACTTAGGTGTTGGAATCCCAGCAGCACTGATCCACATTAGAACATCTATCCACTGACTATTGTGCAATGTGGAAGAAATAGCAGATTTTGCATTCATAGCAAGCTACTTGAATAGTAATTCTCATCAACACCACACTCAGTGATATAGGAAAATAATTGTAGACTCTACATCCCACAGTAAATTGCTTTAGAGAAAGGACAGGAAAATAATTATTTCAGAAAATCTTACTGATACTCAATTTTTGCTAATTCCGATTTGGTGACAGTTAGCTTTCCCCATGTCTTGAAATTTATGTCTGTTTAAGTAACTCTTTTATTTACAGATCAAATTTATCGTATAAATGAGTTTGCAATGGAAATAATTGTTACTGAAAATGAAACAAAATAACCTTTTTACAACACTCAAGTTGTAGAGACACTCACAGATGTGTAATTGGAAAGATACTAAAGATATATTATAAACACATCATTAACTTAGATTCACTCAGGACCTCTACATAGCTATGCTTAAAAAAAAAATGGTAGCTCTCTATTTCTAGATAAGGTAATTAATTAAGATTAGGTTTGGTTATACATTAAAAAAACCCCAAATAATGGGCTTCAACAAGAAAAAGGCTTATTTTGTTATCCCATTAAATATGTCTGGAGGTTGGACAGTCTATAACTTGCTAGGCAGCTCCAAAACCATTAGGGACACAAGGCACTTTCGCTTCTCTGCTGTGACACTAGAGGCCTGGTCCTTTCCTTTGTAGTCCAAGATGGCTGTTACTTTCTCCAAACTGACACCCAGTTCTGAGCAATAGAGTGACGGCAAGAACAGCATGTCTGCTCCCTTTACAGAGACCTTTCCTAATCCACACCTTGTCTATGGACTCATAAGTGATGTCATCCAGCTTTTTAGGTTCACTGAAAATAATTAAGGATGTTGACATTAGGCACTTTTTGTTTTTATGGTAGTGAAATAGCAGAACTACATTTTTAACAGCTTAGTAGGTCATGTATATGTACTGTTTTGTACCCAAAATACAAGCTCATTAACAATTGTGAATACCCTAATGTTGAGGGCATATTTTTTTTAAACAAAGTACTGAACATTGGCAATCACAACATAGCTTCTCAAATTTTTTTCGCTGCTGATTCAGAAAGAAATACTGCTATTTTGATTCTATCTATCATTCTGTATTTTAGTATGTATTTCTGTGGGAAGTAGGAGGACAATGGGAAGAATGCTACTCTGTTGAAGTTGGGAGTGAGCCCGAAGGCAGCTCTCTTGTTCTAGTTTCCTGTCTCGTGGGTGCCTGCCATCTTCTTCGCACTACCCAGCTCCAAGAATCCATGTCTACCAGAGACTGATCCTCTGTATCCTCTCCTGGGGAAATCCTCAAACTAAATCTGGCACATCAAACCTAAAGCAGATATTAGTGGAAACGTTATTTTGCCCAGAATTCATTAAAAATAATGTGGAAGAGACAAAATTGATCCAATGAGAAAAGGGGACATGGTGAAAGCTATATCTGTTTTCTTTATAAATTTCTGAAGAATACAAAACAGTTATAAATGTATTGATTTTCTCAAAACTCTATGAAATGTTATCACACAGAAAGAAATATGTATTTTTCTTGTGGAATATATTTTGACCCAACTCCAAAATGACTAGTATTGTTGTCCTGTGTTTGGGAACTTTTGGCTACTTCCACAGACTGATCTCAATATTAAGGAAGACCAAATGGTCTGGGCTCTCAGGACGAGGAACATCAACATTAATAAATTTTTTAATCCCATAATGTCTTCTCTGATTCAAAGAAAAAAAGGTGTATGATTTGATTGCTCAAAAAAATAGTATTCCTTATGAGATAGGAAATGTTTTAAAAATTTACTGGTAGTTTGAAGGAAAATATTAAACAATGTCTTTTAAAAATGGTGTTTATTTTCTTATTAGAGAGTTGATAAAGTATTTTTATTTTTTAATTAAAAAATTAATATTTTATTTATTTTTGAGAGAGAGAGAGAGAGAGAGAGACTGTGAGTGGAGAAGGGGTAAAGAGAGAGGGAGACACAGAATCCAAGGGAGGCTCCAGGCTCTGAGCTGTCAGCACAGAGCCCGATGTGGGGCTTGAACCCACGAACTACGTGATCATGACCTTAGCCAAAGTTGGACACTTAACAGACTGAGCCACACAGGTGCTTGTTAAAGTATTTTTAATGAAATGATTCAAAGTGAAGAATCATGAAGTTCTCAAAGTAGACTGACTTTGAGTTACTTTCTAGAAGTAAAGCTTGTGGTAGAGACTTCTAGTCCTTCTCTACTGTGCTATTCTATAATTGAAATTAATTTTAAAAATCTTAATATTTCAAGAATTCTTTGTTAACAATTTGGGCTTTTGAGTCAGATAGAGGCTAATGCCTTATTTAGTTTATTTCCTCAACCACAATTTTAAGCATCCTAGATATGGCTTTTCAAAAACTGGATTTAGAAATGTCATTTGCATCCCCTCAGGGTAATTATAAATACTAAATGAGTAAAAAAAAGGAAGTTCTTTGTAAAACACTTCATACAAATTAACTTATTGTATAAAGACTTAGTGATATATTTAATATTGTTTTAAGCTTTCTAGCAAACTTCCTATAACTGTAATCTTCAAAAGTATGTTTTTTGATGAAAAGCTCTGTTTTTTGCTGTTAGGTAGAAAATATTTAATTAAAGATGGTAAAGTAGAGATGAAATGTCAAGTACTATTTAAATTCCAAACAATATATAGTTTTTGTTCTTTGTACTCCAAGGATCAAAAGTACTCTATCATTAGATACTATCAATGGATTTCATGGATAACTTCATGATGTAATGCAAAATCAATCCAACCATAAGTATGTGATTTAACAAAAAAGGAAGTTCCAAAAGTAGACAGATAGATGTGTTCGATACATGAATATATATCTCAAAAATTTCATATTTGCTCAACTTAATTTAACCTCTTATCATTTAAATGTACTAATTACATTTCATTGTCATGTAAGAAATTAAAAATGAATATTAAGTCTGGAAAATGAATATTACAGCATTTCTCAAGGGTTGGGGCTGGCATTTTTTGTTTTGACCTAATATTCATTCCCCCTTTTGCAGTAATGGTGCCTGAATATCCCTACAGAACAGTCTTTGGCTTTGCAGAATATTCTGACTCAACTCACAAAGGTGAGTGTGTAATTAAAACTTGCTTGTCAGAGCATAGCTACAGTGACAGAATCATGGGTGGACAGGTGACCGTATCTGCTGCTGTTGACTGGCACTTTCAATTCAATAAATTAAAGAACAGCAAAAGCAATATTGGGGAAATCCAAGGAACACATTCCAGTGAGGATGCACATGGAAGGCCTGGCCAAGAGTAAATGGCAATGTATTGCTAAAGGAAAGTACAGGTGGGCTTACATAATATTCTGAATTGAAAAGACAATCTAAAATTGTATCCAATGAAGCCATATAACATTTTACCTTTAGCCATCTTTCCTTTAGTAACTAAAGTACTAAAGAACATGAGTTCATGTTACTTTAATTAGAAGCAATATACAAAAATATGTAAAATAAAGAGAGATGCTTGTTTAGTCTATAACTTTCCTGAAAACCTGCACAGTCAGTTTTGTTCATATACATTTGTTAACAATTGTGTGATTGAATCAAGTGGCAACAACAATTTGCTGTCTCAACGGGAACTTTGACTCAATGACTCAAGGTTTCTTGTGGGGGAATTGAACAAAGCTGACTTTGATTTTACTGTGACAATTAAATATTTGTGGAATGATAAAAGTTCCTCATTTTAATTATAAGATGTATACTTATTAGCATAAAGCAAAAGGCTGCACTGTGAAGCCCTTTTGAATGCTCTGTACTGATCTCATTCCAGGCTAAAAAAAGTAGACACTGGTCAACCTGCTTTAATAATAGAAAACAAACACCATTTCTCTGGATTACACTTTCCAACTGAGTTGATTTTATTAAACCTTTCATTAGTTTCATCCAGACATGTTGCAATCAAACCCACAGTCACAGAGATCAAGGGAGAATGTCTGTTTCAGTGGGGCATGTTTACCACAAGCAATTTTTAACAAGCACATCATAGTGCAATTGCTTAATGTCTATATACATTTTCTCTAAAAGGGCATCTTTGTGTCTAATTATAACATAATTTATTTCTTTTAAACACATTATGATCAAAAGATAAATGCTGCTTCTTGAGTAACCCAGGACATTTTAGTTATTTCTATGGCATGAGTTTTGTGATGGAGCCTACTTATACAGAGATCAAGACATTTTAAACATAAATTTTAATATATTATACCTATAGAATACACATTTGAGTGATTTTCAACATCTTTATACGATCAAATTAGGATAAAATTATGCTATTTACTCTATCCCAAAGCATGTATTTTTTCCACCATCACTTTATGTTTTTATTGACTTTTGCTCACTCATTGATTGAAGTTGATCCAGTAAATGTTACACAGTCCTTAATATGCGAGCTGCTGAAAGAGAAAGACTGGACAAACAAGTTCACCCTACTTTTCTTATAATGCTCAGTGAAGAACACGTTACTTATGAGATCTAAACAGCATGCTGTAGATAAGAAACAAAAGTAGAGAGATCAATTGTCTCTGGTGACATTAGGGAATGGGTAGAAGGGGGATCACTTCTCGACATTGACAGATTTCAAGTCTTGTCCATCTCTAAATATATTCAATGAGAAATATTTGCTGGTAACTCCAAAATGGTAAAAGTTATTTTTCCTAAATAATAATTTTCCATGTCTATAAATTAATTTCTAGTGATGTTGTGGTAGTTACAACTATATAATTGCCTCACTGGATATATCGTTAAAAAATAAAAAATATCTACGATTAAAGATTTGGTTATAGAATGACTTCTATACCCAGATGACAGTGCATTATTTACCTATCAAAAGGAACTAGTGAAACTTATCTACACTGATATAAAATGGTATCCAGCATATATTAATTAAAAAGCAAATTTTCAAAGGTTATGGTTATATTTATTAGAATGAGTTTATACATAAGCATGATAAGAGGAATTTATACCAACCCTTTTTTTTAAATTTAGTTATGTATTTTTGAAGTTGGTGGGGAGGGCAGAGAGAAAGCAAGATAAAGAATCCCAAGTAGGCTTCGTACTGTCAGCACAGAGCCTGATGTGGAGTTCAAACTCCAGAATCGTGAGATCATGACTTGAGCCTAAGTCGGATGATTAACTGACTTAGCCACCAGACGCCCAAACCAACTCTTAATAATTATATTTTTGGTGTTGCATTCTGGAGAGAATGTCACTTTATATAGCACTCATTTTTGTCATCAGTAAACTTTTTAAAATGTGGATACTACTTCTGAGATAAGAAACCTATAAAGACATTCATTGATTTCCCTAAGGACCTAAAGAATGTTTTTAGCTACCACCTTATTTCTCTCTTCCTCTTTGATTCTTCACCTCCATTCCTTTCTCAAACCAGGCTTTTACTTTAACTTACCATAATTCTCCAAAAGAGAGAGAGAGAGAGAGAAATAAAAGGGAGAAAAGGGAAAAAGGAAAAAAAAATATATCATCTCTCAGTGTAAATTAAAATATTAATTTTTTTCAGGCTTTATGTGAGAGTACTTTTTTCCCTTGAACCATTATATTCTATCATTTTCTATTTACCTCTATCTTCTGGCTAATTCCTTTTTAAATTTTTTGTCTGCTCTTCAGCAGCAGAGAAAACATTTGTTGCTTTCCCAACAATCATTCCCATTCTTTATACCCATATAAATTTCAATTTTGTTAAAATATTAAACTCTCTCCCCATCATTTCTTGAGATTTACTGCATCCTTGATAGGGAGGGAGATGCTAAGTGAACTGAGCCAATCGTAGTGGTTACATTTCCTGTCTAATAATAGATTTAAAGGTGGTCATGTGTTGTAGTCATATCCAATGAGATTTCAAAACATGTCGGAGGTCATTACTATAAATGTCTTTCTCTCCCTCTGATTTTGCCTTATTTTAATATGATACCTGCACCTGTTGCAGTATTGTGTAACCATAGTAGAGATACTCTGAGGGCAGAGTCAAAAATGAGGATGGTGGAGCATAGACAAAAGAAAGTCCAAACGTGGGTGCACCTAGGTGGCTCACTCGGTTAAGCATTCAACTTCAGCTCTGGTCATGATCTTATGGTTCATGGGTTCGAGCCCCGAGTCATGTTCTGTGCTGTCGGCTCAGAGCCTGGAGCCTGCTTTGGATTCCGTGTCCCTCTCTCTGCTTCTTGCCAGCTCACACAGTCTCTCAAAAGGAAATAAACATTTAAAAAGTTTTTTAAAGAGGCCAAGCCCTTGATGACGGGACTGAAATATTATAAGAATCTAGAGAGCTACTATCAAGTTGTTATTTTAGGAGATTTGTTTTCTTGTTATTGAGCCAATTTGAGGCTTCCAGATACTTACAGCATAAAGCATCCTAACCAAGAGAATGGTTATGTGCTCTCCGTGCTCTAGAAAGCCTCTTTCATTATGGGTCATTCTCAGACTATCAGCCATCTGAATGGCCAAACACAAAGCCATGGCCTTTGGAATTATAACTTGTAAATCTCTAGCTCACATTTTCCTGCTATCTACATACTGACAGATCACATTGTATACTAGTTTCATGTTGGTGCCTCATGTGCATTTTATAGTCAACCTGTTCTCAGTGAAATTAATCTTCTACTCTCTAATCTCCAACCCAAGCCAGAAATTTAGGAATTATCTTAAATTTCTCCTTCCCCTCAAGTATTTATCATTTTGAATTAGCAAATAATGTTGATTCTACCTCATCAGTATATTTTATCTCTAGGGGCATTATTATATAGTGGCTAAAATCAAGGATTCTAGAGTCAAACCTTCCAAGTTTAAATTCCATCTGACCACTTCTCACTGGGCACTAACTGTGACATTCTGCAAATCACTTACTCTTTCTGAGATTCCCTCATCTATAAAATGGGGACAAAGCTAATTATACATATCATATAGGGTTGCTATATAAATTAAAAGGGTTGATGAGTGTAAAACAGTGTATGGAAAAGTACTCAGTATATTTCAGCCATGATAATTTATTTTCTTCTTGATGTTTATCCTCCTCACTTCGCGCCAACCACTCCTGTGTTAGTTCAAGCCCTCACTCACCATTTCTTATCTGATTTACAGAACTACACTTTCCCCATCTCCTTTCTCAACTGCATTCAACCAACCCATTCCCCTGTTCTGAGAGATCTCATCCAGTTCTTTCTTCTGTTGGTGACCTTTCTCAAAAACTCTGTTCATATAACCCCTGGCATGGAATCTTTCCATGATTCCTATTGCCAGTGTCATAACCGCCTAAGCCCTGTAGCTCCGCAGAGAAGGCCCTGCCACTCCTGCACAGGTATCTCCTTTACTTTTTCCCAGAAGCACTAGACGTTTGCAGGCGCCATTTCTGATGACTAGAAAACATTCCTCTCTTTGCCTTATGGTTGTTACATGTTAGTCTTTCAAGATCATCCAAGGTTTCCTCTTCTTCCAGACATTCTTCTTTATATCTTCAGGGTTCACTAGACATTTATGCCCTGTGCATGCTTGTATCTCTAGCATATCATTTCACCTGTATTACAAATATTTGTTTGTGTACTGACAGTTTTTTTTACTTTCTTGTTTTGTTAAGATATAGGCTATGTAGAGCCAGATATTGTGCCTTTTATCGCTGTATCTGAAGGACCTACTATATTGATGGTGACATGACAATTATTCAATAAATGTGCTAACCCAAGAAATTAATGAGTTATGCCTAACCCTTCATGTCTCACCATCTGAAGTCTATTAGCCTAAAATATACCAACACACCTAAAATACCTCCACATTGCCCCCAAAGTAATCTCTCTCTCCTTGGAAACCACTGAATCTATGGAAGCAAGTAAGCTGTTAGTTTAGTGTATCAGTAAAACTCTCATTTATTATATGAACTTACCTATTAAGTTCACTCAAGAACTATTTCTTGAAGAGCTACTATGTGCCAGACTCTGTTGTAGGAAGTCAGGACACATCAATGAAATGAAAATGATGAAAATTTCTTCTTGAAGAAGCTTTTATTTTAGTATGTGGTGACAGAAAATCTTTTACTACTATCTATTGGTTCCAATTTTCTCATCTTCCCAAGAATATTATAATCTTCTTTGTCTCACACTTCATAGTTTCCAAAATGCTGACATTGTTCCTTGAATTTAAATGTTCTATTTCTCAACCACTATTCTCTGTATCTCTTATTCTCTTTCCTCTTTTTGTTTCCTGCATTTTTCTCACTTTCTTTCATTTTCACTCAAAAGTAAACATATCTCCAATTACATATCATTACACTGTATAATTTCTCTCAAATTTCACATATATTTCAACTATTCTGCCTTTCAGGCACTTGAGAATATTGTATTTTAGTGCTGAGAAGTGGGGAATAAGCACTGATAATGAGCATATAAAATTTCATCACAGTAGTCTGTTTTCCTGACTCATGTGCTCCTTTCTCCTGAAATGTGACCCGATGAGGTTCCTTTGAGTCTAATACTGATGACTCCTGGATCACAGATGCTGCTTGGGTGTGGCTGATAAAGTAGACAAATGTGCTTACCTGAATTTTCCCTTTTGAGTCAAAAATAAAAATCAAGTACTCACTACCTATTTCATGATGAATGCACACTTAAATCACAAAATTCATGTACAGCATCAAGATTGCACGTTCCCATTTTGTTGGGAGGTGTGACAGTCAAAAACAAGTTCTTCAGCTTGTTGGCTTTATCTTTCAATTATTCTTTAATGTGAAGATTACTATGATTTCCACTTCATAGTTTTGTTTTGTTTTTTTATCCAGGAAGAAGCCATAACTTTATTAATGATAGGAACAGTACAAATTTCAAACTGCAGTTATTCTGTTGAAACACCAAAAATGGGTCTTTGTTTTCAGATTGTTACATTGTTAATTCCATAATAGCATTTACAGTATCACACCTGTTATTTTTCATGGCTCAGACTGCCTTTGCTCTTGGCACATTTGCTTGTGGCATGACCAGTTCTATGTCCTTAACCTCCACACCTGTTTTATCAACCTCTTCCTCTTCACTCTCTACCTATACAGTTGGAGTCTGTATGTTTTCTTGAATGTTTGAGACAGCTTCACCTTGAACTTTGAACTTCTCAGCAGCTGCTAGTTGTGCTGCTAAAATAAATCCTCCATCTTGGCTTTCCTAAAAACTATGTAGGTATCTGAAGCTAGGGTCTTCCAGACACATGGTTTTTGATGACAAAGAGGATATTCTTAGATTTCCAGATAGTGACTCTTGAAAACCCTGTAATCTGTCAAAGACCTAGTTTGGACATAGGCTTCCGTGCCTTCTTTTCACTCCAGCTCTGTTTTGCTTTACTGACTGGCTCTTCATCGATTTCAGCTGCTGCTGCCAGCTGGGCTTGCTGGGTGGTTGCCTGTATGGAATCCTGTTCCTCAAACTCTGGTACTGATTCATCACTGTTGGATTCTGTTCCAGACCCTGTCTCAGCAGGGGGCTGTGGCAACTCCCGCTCTGCAGCAGGGACAGTTTCTGTGGCTTCGCCAGGCATTTTGTGTTTGAACATGGAACCAAGATGGTGGCAGAAAGAGCTTTACAGTTTTGTTTCTAAGTGCATCCTACTCTCTTACATGTGTGAATGCGTGTGTGTGTGTGTGTTTATTGTATGACACCATTTCTCCTTAACTGAATTGCCTTAAGAAAATTAGGGGGGGAAGCATCACAATAAGGAGATATTTTATAGAACTCCTTAATAATTATATAACTAACAAACTGCTCTCGTTTAATAAATTACATTGATCTAGATAAACCCAAGGAAGAAACGGAATTTTAATTAACGTATAAAGTTACCTGGGAGTTACTGGACACAAAGTTACTAGATTGTATTTTTGACATTAGGTAGGATGTATGTAAATTCCAGTTATACTGAAATAAGGCTTCTTACGGATTCTGGATTTCTTGTTCTTTCACGTTCTTATACTAAATACAATACAAAATGAATTATTGAAAAGAAAATTTGTACTCTGCAAATAAAATGAACTTACTTGAGGAAATTTTACTTTTGCTCCTAAATAAAGCATAGTTAAGGACAATCACAATAATATAAACCATGCCAGATTCCCCTGGGCACTGTTGCACAAATTCACATAGGATCAGCATGATAAGTGTCAAAACAAAGTAAGAAGAGTAGACCTAGTCCTTCAAAAGGATCTTATACTTATAAAGAAAAAAACCTCACTGAACAATCAATAAAATATAGGATGAGAATACCTAAATCATTTTTTAAGAATTACTCAAATATGTTTAAAGTAATATATTGTAGAATCTATAGATAAAGGGGGATCATAGGCTCTAACTTACGCATTTAATTAAAACAATTTAAATGTTTTATCATCCTTGGAAGAGATACCATTAATGACAGAAGCCAGAATATGAAGTACTGTGTGATGCATTTTTTTGTTGTTGATTTTGAAAACACGCTTCCTTAGTCTAATACCTTGGCATTTTATTGACTTTCATCCAATAAAGCAGCAAATATTTATGGAGTAACATCAGGTACCATGATAGGCACAGGGGAATCGGTAATGAATAAAACAATCTCCTCACTTAGAGGTTTTTATCCTATACAGAAAGAAAGACAGTAAACAAATACATATGGTATGTAGTGGTTGATTGTGAGTGTTGTGGAGAAAAATGAATATTAGAAGAAATTTTTATATTAAAAATATCACCTCTTTGTTCTATGACTAAATGTCCAATTTTTATAATAAGAAGACATTTTTATATCATTGAAAACCTTCTGAGTTACTTGAGGCCACTGGAATTAGGAGAAAGAAAACAGTTTAATATATATCAGGGCTCCATGAGAATGCTAGAAAACAATGGAAAACACAATGAAGTTAAAAGACATATGTGGTCAGAGATGCCTTGCAGAAGTAGGAGACCAGATGGACTATGAATAAAAATAGAATATAAATAAGTGCATATCATGAACAAGCACCGGAGTCAACATGCTCAGCAGGGCATACAAGTCTGAGCCGAAGAGGGCATATCATGAGATAATTAGGTAGGATAAGGAAGATTTTATTAACTTCAGATTTTAAATTCAATATTAAATTCATATTTAACTCAAATATTAAATTCAAAAATTTTAATCTATTAATTATTGCTTTGTACTGTTATAAATTGAAGACTGTGTTATCTCCCCTTAAAGATCTAAAACGGGAGCTACAATTGGAGATTTCTAGACAAATTTTACCTTAGCCTGGGTCATGACATTAGTTTTGCTTAATTAGGAGAGCAGCTAGCTCCATAAAACAAATATAGGAGAATAACCTACTTTATATTTTGGATTTTTTTTCACTGCAATAATTCAACATAAGTTATTGGGCTTCTTTCTGCTTTAATATATGTGACTTAATAGGATTTTATACCAAAGCCCAGATGCTATCCTATCCTAAAGAAACAACTTGTGAAGCTCAATGTAAGTGAAAATGCTTCTATTATGAAGAAACCTTAGAAAAGTTTTCTTAACTCAACTTTCCAAAAAATAATCCATTAAAAAAAAGGAGGGGGTGCCTGGGTGGCTCAGTCGGTTAAGCGTTCAGCTTTGGCTCAGGTCATGATCTCATGGTTTGTGGGTTCGAGCCCCGCATCGGGCTCTGTGCTGACAGCTAGCTCAGAGCCTGGAGCCTGCTTCTGATTCTGTGTCTCCCTCTCTCTCTGACCCTCCCTTGCTTGTGCTGTCTCTCTCTGTCTCTCAAAAATAAAAATACAACATTAAAAAGAGACAAAACAAAAAAATAATCCATGATTTATCTAGATTATTTTAAATTATCTCCTATTTTAATTGACATTCTGGAATAGGCTGTTATGCATCTATATGAAAAGATGTCATCTGAGAAATAATATGACTTCCTTGAATGAAAATTGAAACACTAAATATAGAAAAATAGTGAAGTTGATTATCCCATAGAGTTGAACTTACATGCCCTCTCAAAGAGAAGAATTGACCCCATTATTCAGCAGCTTATAAACAGTCCCAATGAACAAAAATTGCATTGTGTTGAGTCTTCATTTGTAAATGACAAATTTTCAGATTTTAATTTTTGGCCCTGGTGCATACTCAAGTTGAAGTCATTTTAATTAAATAATTGTGGTTCTGGAAAACAGAATGTAATTTGTAAAGTTAAAAGGATCACTTTAAAATTTCCCACATTTAAAGCCTTTATTAAATCTTGGTCTAGACTAAACAGGAGAACTCATTAATAAGTTAATGAGAGAAATAATACTGCCTCCTACATTTGGAACACTTGTGTATTATATAATAAAGCTTAAGTCACTATTTAGCTCACTGAAATAACTGATAGATTTAAAACTTTTTTCAAAATAGATCAGTATAATTTAAAAAATTTATTATGCTTATTTATTTTGAGAGAGAGACAGAGTGCAAACAGGGGAGGGGCAGAGAGAGAGAGAAGGAGACACGGAATCTGAAGCGGGCTTCAGGCTCTGAGCTATCAATGCACCATCTGACATGGGGCTCAAACCACAAGCCATGAGATAGTGACCTGAGCTGAAGTCAGACGACCAGCCAACTGAGCCATCCAGCCTTCCTCAAAATATACCAGTAAGTATAATTTAATAAATTACTATGATCAACGAAAAATCCTATATCATAACTTATTTATTTATATCATAAATGGAAACACTTGATCATTTCCTTATGAAGAGTTATTTATACACTACATCTCAACAAGTGCCACGCTATACCAGTAATGACAGTGGAAAAATATGCCATCAAAGGAGAACTAATTATAATGTGGGAAACTTCAAATTGTCCACATCTCTGTAATCAGTTGTGCTAAGAAATAACTGGCACTCCTAGAAATAAAATCAGCAGTGAAAGAAATAAAGAAATGTAATCAAGATGACAAAAGTGTAAAAACATTATCACCAATGGTTCAGAACAATCATGTAACTCTTTAATAGAGTGTTGATACAGTTTATATATATTTTAAGTCCATAAAGACATTTGAAAGCTGGCTATTCAATTTACATATAGCTGTAAACACAAAATAATTGTGATTATTATCAAAATCCCATGATTCTAACTACTGGGATTGTAAAAGATGTTTGTAAATCCTCCTAAAAGTTGAATATTATCTTTGTCAAATCGTTCACTTGATAAATATTTCTCTCTCTTTTTTAATCTGGAGAAAGACCACAGTCATTGCATTTCTGTGTGACACCTGAGTACCTAACCATGTCCTACAATTCTCTTAGGCCTTTCAAGTGGTTCTTTTACGAGTTCCAGCCAATTTTTGATGTGACTAACAGCTGGTAATTGTCGAATTTAATCCATTCAGCTTCTTCCAACTTCTACAATAAACATCGGTTAGCTCTTCATTACAACCATGCATAGAAATAGCTGAACTAAAGAAGATAATTATACTACTTGTCCCAAGAAGGTATCAAGCATAATAGTTTGTCCAATTTACATTTCCTTCTGCCTAAAGTGACCATGACGGCTTCTGTCTAGTGATAAACTGACACTTATGTGAGCATTTTACAGAATTCTATCATTCCATAAAAGTTCTAGGCTGACCATATACTTTATTGATCCAATGATAACTCTTTTGATAATGAAAATGACTCCATTAATGATTACATGAAGACATTAGGCACATTCTATATATAAAATCTCCACATTCCAAATTTCTAGTTATCAAAAAAGTTCAAGATTTACAGAGAGGAATTAAGAACTTAAGAAACAGAACTAACTCATGTTCTTATCAGCACAGAGACAGGAAAAACTGGATCCTCAAAGTTTGACAGACCTAAAGTTTTTTGTGTGAGATTTCAACTACTTGAGAATTTCAAAGAAATAAACAAAAGCTACTTCCCAATTCTCTATTCTTCCTGATTGAGGGGTCTTATAAATCTAGAATGAGACTTTCCTCTTGGAACTAAACAGATTTTCTTTCTCGAAACGAGAAGACAAATGTTTCTGCCTCCTTTAAGGAAGCGGTAAAGAATGTGTAAGGAGAGGATATCTGAGACCATTTTTCTGTACCCAAGAGCTCAGCATTAATGAAATAAGCATAAAAGCATTACTGTAATAGTATTTTTTGCAGGAAAAAAAAGCATAGAACAGGGTGGAAGGTCTACTCACACTTTTATGATCAGCAACAAAAACTGAACAATCCTGTGTTACCTTTGTTTGATCTTACTCTCACTTTCACCTCAATGTCTATTTAAAATATTCCACACTTTCCTCAAAACATATCCACTCCCACCCCCCCATTCGCATTTCTTACAGAAAATTAAAGACAGAAAAATCCCTCAGCCTTTTACCCATTTGAGAATATCCATTTAGATTAGCATTATATGCAGACTAGTAAAATGCAATCAGTATCATCCTCATTCTTACAATCTGGATGCACCTATGGGTTTCTGCATTTACCTCATGTGAAATGTCTCTTTTGTCATTTATTTTCACTAATATCACAAGCAGAAAATTCTTTGAAAAATTTGTATTCTTAACAGTTTAATAAGAGTATGAAGTTTTGATTTACTTTTAAAAATTTTTTAAATGCTTATTTTTGAGACAAGGAGAGACACAGAGAGACAGCGAGACAGAGAATGAGCAGGGGAGTGGCAGAGGGAGAGGGAGACACAGAATCTGAAGCACAGTCCCGGCTCTGAGTGATCTGCTCAGAGCCTGACACAGCGTTCCAACTCACAAACTCCAAGATCATGACCTGAGCCAAAGTTGGACACTCAATCGAGTGACCCAGGCACCCTAAAAAGTTTTTAAAATTTACAAACGTTGTGTCTCTAGACATCAACTATATCTCTGTGAAAGATAATGCAATATTTTGGTAATAGAATAAGAAAACTTACAGATGGTAAGGATCATTGCATGATCCTTCTGGGTGATTCCATTTTTTGTCCATTTCCTTATTACTTTGGTCATTTCTTAGCATGGGATAATAATCGATGAGTGATGCTGAAATATTCCCTAGAATAAAAATATTACAAAATATTTCAAAATCCCTCTTTGTTTTTTAAAGTAAAAAAGTTATAAAAGATCAGTCTTTATAAATCATTAGAATTGTGCAATAAAATACTTCAACATTACATTGAGTCCAGTGAAACCTGATGACACAAGAATTAAAGATGAAAGTTTGAGGTTACTCTGCTTGCAAAAGAAACATACAAACTGAAAATATAACTGAATATAAAGGCACAGTAATATGTATAGCAGAGGAATGAAGCAATAAACACAGCTCTATACTTATGACTATTACATGAAATATAACTGGAGCTTCTTCTTTTTCCTAGCTCACTGTATAATATGCCTTATTTTTATTTTTACCTTTCTACTTCGTTTCTCTACTATGTATGAACATTAGATGGTGGTTGTTGCATTTACTGTTTCATTCCCACATGGAAAATACTAGTGTAACATTACTCTAGAACTGAAAGAATAGACATCAATTTAAACTCTAGTCTTGAGGTATATTCAGTAACTGGATCTGACTTTAGGTTGTCTTCATTGGAAACAAGATTTAAATATTCTTAATCATTTGTGAGAGGGTAAGAAGGAGCAGAGGTTAATATGGGGAATAAATTTCTCATGAAGAAATATCCTGATAGGAAAGAAGCCACAATCTTGATTAACCATAGATTCAATTGTTAAACCCAATAGCAAAACAAAACAAAACAAAACAAACAAATAAAAAAAAAACAGTAAGAGCATGGTGGTGAAGAGGAACACTTCTACCCAACTTCTGATGTTCTTTCCACAAGATAAGGTGGAAGGATGAAAAAGATTGAAAGGGAATAAATATTCCAGTTAAAAAACCCAACATTTGAAAGGCCTACAGAACTTAGAACATTCAAGAAATTTATAGAGTATTAAAATGACTGAAGTTAAGTGTGTGAGGAGAAAAGACTAAGGAAGTTTAAGGGTGGGCTCTATGAGCCATAACAAGGAACTTACATTTGGAAGACAATAGAAATCATCTATTTGAAAGATATTTAGAAAATCAAAGTTGGTTTACTTGATGATTGGCCATATCTGAGATAGTATTGAAAAAAGAAAATTAACAAGAATAATTTCTAGGTTTCTGGGTTGGCTAATTGGATGGAGAACAGTACCATCAACTATGAAAGAAAATTACAGAAAGGTTTAGGGACAAAGAGGATACGTTCTCTTTTATGCATACTCAAATGTGTTTCCATTTGAAAGCTTTCAAGTAAAGATGCTAATAGTTGGGTATACATATTTAGAAATCAGGAGAGAAATATAAACTCTATGTATTTATTTGGAAATCAACTTTAAATAGATAATAAATATCACGGGAGCTATATAACATTACATGGGATTCATATATGGATGGAGAATAGAAGAAGGGGAAATCTAAAACAGAAAGGAAAATCCCCAAAGTAAAAAGTATATAGGGAAGAGTCAAAACAAAATCTGGAAAACAGTGGTAAGAAAAGTCAAGATAGCATGGTTTTGGAGAAGACAAGGGAAGATAGTGTTTATTGGAAGAGGGAGTGATTAGTAATGCTTTGAAAAGTGAGGAAGGAAAGCAAAGTAAGGAGCAGAATAGTATTCATTTGATTTGTGGAGAAGGAGCTCACTGAGGAAATTAATAAGGGCAATTTTAATGGTTTGATTGGTGTTGGAACATTATCATAGTTGGATCTGAGGAAGGACTGGTAGTGGTACAGATAGGCAATCTTCAAGAAGTTGGACTGTGTTGAATGCCAAAGGACAGCGTAATGGTCTGGAGCAGGGCTGTTTTTTGTGGGACTTTGAATGTATATCAGGAGCACGTGGGTGGCTCAGTCAATTAAGTGTCTGATTTCGGCTCAGGGCATGATCTCATGGTTTGTCAGTTTGAGTGTTGCATCTGGCTCTGTGGTGACAGCTTCAGATTCTATGTACACCTCTCTCTCTGCCCCTCCCCCACTCTCTCTGTTCTCTCTCTCTCTCAAAAATAAAAAAATATATATAAATGTTTAAAATTTTATATCAGTAGGTCATGTGGATATAGCAGAAACTAGGATTTAGAAGAGGCCCTAAACAGAATAGCTTTATGATAACTCAACCTGTGATGATAATCAGATGAGGTCAAAGGCAGAGGAGGGACTTATTAGGTTCCAGGAATTAAATCCATTTATCAGAATCAGCAGAAGGGAAGAATTTCTTCATTTGGATTGCCTAGAAAACTCATACTGAGGCAAAGGCTTATATGCTACTACTTTACTAGGTATTAAATTCTCAGGAAAGGAAAGGGAGGAAAAAGGGAAATCAATCAGTCAAACCAATTAAGTACCTATGACTAGGCTGACCACTGGTTGCCATCAAGCTGCTCGCTCATTCTCAAAGGTCCAACAAGTACACCTCAGAGTCTTGAGGCAACAGGGGAGAAGAAATGATCCAGTGATACCAGTGCTGTATGTTTCATTCCACAGACTGAACTCCCAGTCTGTGTGTGAAAGGTGCCTCTGGTATCTCAACCCTCATCATTAGTAGGGAGTTCTGGGACAGGATGTGAGAGACACATTGGCTCAGGAACGGTTGCCCCCATGGAAGCTGGTCAGAACTCAAACAGTTGATTAGCCCAACATACACTTGTCTTGGAACAAATGGACAAAAGTCCTGGAGACAGGTAAGATGTAGGAAATCTGATCCAGTGCATTACAGGGGCCTGATATACATTTGTTAAAACTACAGAAGAGATGAAGCACAATCAATAGAACATTTAAGGTAAGTATTCCAGGACAGAAATGAAAGAATATATTCTAGAACAATATATTGTTCACACTCAAACAGCTATGCTTTAAAGTTGCAAAATTCTGATTCCTGTATCTGAATAATTGCCTTTATCTAACTGAGGATGCATCTGGGCCTGCATCAGGTCTACATGCATAAGACTATATATCTGGGGTTGAGAAGAAAAGAGCAGTAGAAGTTATGAGCACAACTGTCTTAATATTACAACCTAATGTGTAATAGAGTGCTTGGAATATAGTTGGTCCTCAGCAAATGGTTCTGAAAAGGATAAAGGCAAACAGCAGAAAAAAAATAATTTGCTTTTATATTTACTTAAAAGTTTGTAATAAAATTCTCCATCTCCCTTTCCCACAACACATCAATCTTATCCTTTAGGCTTAATATATTGTTGAATGATATAATCATTCACAGGCAGTGATGGAGAAATATGTCTACTTATTTGCTGCAACATCTGTCTATATTTGTAAAAATTTAAATTTCTTTCTTTCAAATGTGTGCTTTAGAAAAACGCTCCTGTTTTGTGGGAGACCATCTTCCAAAGCCATAAAAATACTTTTCATTGAGAAAAGCAAAACTGTTTATGACACTTTCCATTTGAAAATAAAGTAAACAATTGGCTAATATCATGACCACTGGTATTTTCACTGAAAATATAATTCACGATTCAACAGATCAGACATATAATTTTAGGTCATATTTTAAGATTCTCTAATGCATTTTCTGTTACTCTTTAATACTGCTTATTATGTGGTTATCTTTTATTCTTTGCCTTTCCCCTTTCTTAATTATCAGCAATGCCAAATGGGCTCTGTTTTATCAAATTTTTCAAGGAAACAAATGTGAATTAGTTGATACATTCCATTTTTATTGCTTTTTGCACTTATTCTCTTAGGTTTATCAAGCCAAGTATACCTACCTAAATTTCTCTTCTTTCTATTTCTTTTGAGTATCTAGATCATCTATAAAACAAAAAAGCAAACAAACTACACCAAACTGCAATGGTTTAACACACATTCAAGTGTATTTCTTGTATATATCACAGCTTGATGTGTGTGACTAGGTTCTTTTCTTCTATCACAGCTAGGTCCTCAGAGCACTCTTTAATGCCTGTTACCTATGGCCCACAGATAAGGAAGAAGAAAAAACTTAAAAAAAAAAAAGCATACTCACTCTCAATTATCTTGTCCTGAGCATGATACACATCACATTCCAATGGCAAAGAGTTATATGCCCCATATAGTTGAAATAAGTGGGGAAATGTGATCTAGCTGTGTGTCCAGGAAAAGGCAAAAACATCAATGTTGGTGAATACCAGAATTTTTTTGTCAGTCTGATTTGGTAGTCACCAGATCGCCCATCTCTCTCTTCTTCTCACATATAGAACATACTAATTCTACCTTCAAGGGAAAAAGTCCAAAGTCTCATCAAATCACTGAATTCAGCTCAATGCTTATAATCTCTGGAAGATGGGTAGTCTTCCCCAACAGATTCATACCAACTCAGTATTTTCAAGATCCATGAACTAAGAGATAAATTATCTACTAACTGCTATAGTAGAATCAAGATAACTGTAATAGACACCTCCATGTGGCACAGAGAAAATTAGAGGCACATCATTTAGCAAGTTTGGAATGCTGATGAGCAGGTGACATAAGAATTCACTGTCATGGACATGAAAGAAGTCCCTTGAGAAAACTGTGATTCTGCTTTCTGGAAGATTATTTAAAAAAAATTTTTTTTAAACATTTATTTATTTTTGAGAGACAGAGAGATATAGATCATGAGCAGGGGAAGGGCAGAGAGAGAGACACACAGAATTGGAAACAGGCTCCAGGCTCTGAGCTGTCAGCACATATCCCGATGTGGGGCTTGAACTCATGGACCACATGATCATGATCTGAGCCGAAGTCGGATGCTTAACTGACTGAGCCACGCAGGTGCCCCTGGAAGAATATTCTTGAGTAAGTTTTGGTCATATATATGGCCCCTAGTTCTACTATCTAGGAAAGATGTCTCTATCCATTATTCGCAGAGACAATATTTGAAGTGGGTTTGGTTGAATGTGATGCCCTTGGGACTATGCCGTTCTCACAGTTTCCCATGCAAGTTTGGAGGCTCACCGTATGAGTTTAGGCTCAAACCATAAAGGCTTTTTCTTCCAAATTCATGACTTTTTCATCAAAATAATTTCCTCAAGTTTTTAGTAGCCTTCTGAGCTATTCAATTCCAATCATTTCTGAGGGATTTTTCCCACTCTTCCTACACTTTAAGTAGGAAGAACCATGTACAGAAGTGTATGCACATAGGGCTGCTATAAGGACCACATAAGCCATTCCCCACTTCAGAGTCAGTGTGCCACCAAATGAAGCCAGGACAGAAAAAGGCAAATTCAGGAGATGGAGAAAGGCAAACAGTCCTGATGAAATTGTTTTATCCACTGAACCAAGCCTTTCTTGGAGCCATAATAAACCATGTGAGACATTACCATTATGTAGGATAAGTCCTTGATTGTTTGCTATGTCAAGTGGATTTCTTGTACTTGTACAACAAAAACAGGAAAACAAAAAATATCCCAATTAATGCAAGAAGTTGCAGTTCATCTGTATAGCTTCCATTTTGTATAGAAACTCAGTAATAATTATTATTTGAGTAGGGTGGCTTTGATAGAAAATAACACAAACAGAATGTGTTGACTGATGAGGCATTCAATTTCCTTCCTTTTTCTACTTTCTAGTTTAGACTTATGATAAGGGTTAGCAGTTTATGTGAAGTAAGAACTGGCCAAGAGAAGTGAGACACAGAGAGATATTCCACGGCAGAAAGAGCACAGTGGAAACTGTCAAAAATTATGATCAAATATTAATGTCAGTGTAATTTATCATTAAAGAAAATAATAAATTAAATCAATCAACCGAACATTTTTTTTTCCCAGAAAACAATCTATTTGCATTATATTACTGAATGTTTGCTTGATATGTTTTGGAAAAATATGATAAAACAAAATCTGGAATAAGAGAGGCACCATTTTATAATCATTGTGTGTGCCAAATATCAACCACCAGAAATAGTTCTCAGTTACAGGCAAGCTACAGATGGTGCTATACTTACAGTGGTGAGCACTGAGTAATGTATAGAATTGTTCAATCACTATGGTGTATACCTAAAACTAATGTAACATTTTTATGTCAGCTACACAACAATAAAAAAAAAGATATAAGTGTGCTATAGAACAGTGTTTTATCATTCACAGACAGTATTTTACTCACATTAAAAAAAATTCACATAACATAAAAATTAATGGAATTTCAGTGCCTATGGTTTGTGCTTCTACTTGGACATTTATAAAATAATTTCCAGTTATCATTAATTATATTGCTAAAATTTTATAGTAAAAAATTGAACTAATTTACTGTGAAAACTAATTTCCTCTCAAAAAAGATACAAAATTTGATAATTGAAACTTCTGACAAGAACATGTGTCAAGCAACAAAATTATCTGAGAAATAATCAGGTTATCACATTATTTTCTGTACAAAAAATTACAACAAAACCAACCTAAAATCATGTATTGACTTTGAAAAAATCTTATAGGGTCTATTTATTTGTAACTCTTTAAATTGAGGTATACTTAGGATACAGTGTTATATTAGTTTTATTTTAAGGGACAATATAATGACTCAACATTCCTATACATTACTCAATGCCCATCTTAGTAAGTGTACGCTCAGTCACCTTCACTTATATACACTTTCCTCGCCTACGTTTGCCCTTTGGCAACCACCAGTTTGTTCTCTGTATTTAAAAGTCTGTGTTTTGTTTTGTTTGTCTGCTTTTGTTTGTTTTGTTTCTTAAATTCCACATATAAGTGAAATCATATGGTATTTGCCTTTCTCTATCTGACTTATTGTATTTAGCATTATACAAGGTCCATCCATGTTATTTCATATCATAAGACCTCATTCTTTTTTGATCCAGTAATTTCACTACTGATATTTACCCAGAGAAAATGAAAACACTAATTCAAAAAAGATATATGCACCCCTTTGTTTATTGCAGCATTATTTCCAATAGCCATAATATGGAAGCAACTCGGGTCCATTGATAGAGGAAGGGCTAAAGAGGAGCCATATATATACATACATATATGCAAGGGAATATTACTTGGCCATAAAAAAGAATGAGATCTTGTCATTTGCAACAATGTATACAGCCCATTTAAATCAAATGTAAAATAGACAACGGTGATCTGCGAAGCTGGATCACAGTCTGTAAACAGAAAACAAATGTTTTAGCTAATATAAAACATGACTTTTTGCAAGAGAAATTTCACTTGCCTATATTCTAACATGTGTATTTGAGACTTTCTCCTCTTTGATTTCCAAATGCCAAAGGGGAGTCTACAAAGCACAGATATATAGCTGTGATATCTAAAGATAATATCAAACAAGCAAAAAGAAGTGTGAGAATGTCTCAAGTTAGGCTAACATTTGGGAATACCACCAGCTGCTCTCTTCTACAATGAAGGAAAAAATAGCTCAGAGGCAAAACTGTAAATAAAGTAATTTCAATCTTATTTTACAGGTTGAAAAAAATATTCACAATGAAATTCTTTAATGAGTTTGCCCTTTTTCAAGCTGCCTCACAGTATAACTAAAATTAGGCAATGCCGTAAGGGAAATTTTGAATACTGTTATTTATGTCCTATTAAAAGGTATTACCATATTTTCCTGTAGAGGCTTTGAGCATTTTAACATAATGCCCACAAAGTCAATTTTATGAATTAGGGAATTGAACAGATGTTAAGCAAAACAAGAAGGATTGGAATTTTTTTCATTTTAAGAGCTATGAATTTTAACTAATATTTTGTTGATTGAATATTTATACATATTGATATTCATACACAACTTTATATATCACATATATGTGTATGTGTATACATATATGTATACATATATTTATAGAGATAGATGAGAGAGAGATAGAAGAGAGAGAGACCTAACATAACCACAAATAAAAGTGATGCTCTTCCATACTTAGGGTTAATTCATTTGTTAGCTAAAATTCCAACCACAAAACCATGATATGAATCTGGCTAATGACAGAATTCCATAATAAACCAACATTTCTGCTAGGTCTTTCTATAAATTATAATATCTTTAAATAAAAGTGAATTAATGTGTAGGTGTTTGGCAAACTATACTAGTTGTATTCTGTTCCTCTGTTTTCTGAGAAAAATATCTCAGCAAAATTGGTTTACTGAGAGTTAAAAATATTTTCTTTTAATTTATAAATCATGATGAATATTTGACCTATTATCAGTTGTGACATTGTGGGTGAATCATTACACATAAATGAAAGGAAAAGAAAGAAACAATTAAAAAGAAGCCAGGAGAGCAGATGCTAAGTTTCATTCAGTTCTAAACCCACTTTACCATTACTTTTCAAAAGCAATCTAAATGTCAAATTTCTGACACCAAAATTGGTAACAAGTAAATCGCATAGCACTAAACTGCAAAGTGGCATGCAAAATTTAGAACAGTAGGTTGTATATAATTAGGAAAGAGTTTGTGCTTCTAAATATAAAAGTCCTACATTCAGCATGAGGAAATAAAACTCTTAGGAAGAAGGCAGTCTGGTTGCACTCTTTAAAGACTCTTAATACAAACATAAGGGCAACAGATAAAACATGAATGCTCACTTAGAAACAGGCTTTTCACAGGAAAATGTGTAACATCATTAGTGGAACTAATCAGAGAATGCTGTTATGTTCTGCTTCTATCCTTAAATATTTTGCCTATATTCCTTCTGACAGAATCATGAAGATTTAAGGCAGAGTCATGTCAAACATAAAATAATTGACTTTCTAAATCCCTTGAACATTCCATTCATTCACTAAACAATAATTCTGAATATTAATAGGTAGTATTTTAAGTTCTTGGGATATAGAGGTGGAGGAGGAAAATTCCTGCCTTCATACCACTTAAATAATAGTGAAGGAGGCAGATGACAAATAAATAAAAATATAAAGAAATGTATAATAAATTTCAGTAGTCCGATGACAAATAAAGCAAAGACAGCAGATAAAAAAGTAATTATGGTGGAATATAATTACAAAGGGCAATCATTCCAGCTATTCTTGAAGTGGTCTCATTTGAGCAGAGACTTGAATTAAATGAGGGCATGAGCATGCAAAGATGTAAATAAGAAAAATATTATGCAGATAGACCAGCTAGTTCAAAGACCCTAAAAGAAATGAACTGGGTCATGTTGGTAGGAGGCAGCAAGAAGCAGGTGAGGTACCCGTTAGAAGACTATTTCCAACTCCTTGTATTAAGGCTGTACCAGCAGACAGTTCAGTTAGACTGAAACTGTAGTCTGAATGTTGAGGCAATAGGAAAGGGCAATAAGTTCACTGTGGGTTGAGAGGAAAAGAGCAAGTCAGGAATGCTGTCAGTGTGTTGGCTTGAGCTACAGGCAAATGATGGGAAAACGGGGTGGGGACAATAGAATCAAGAGTTAGATATTGGATATATTCAACTAAGATGCCTACTATATATTCAATGTCAATGTCACAGTGACATTAAGGAAGAAGCAGACGACAGATAGGAGTCCAAACCTGAACGAATAGTCTGTGCTGAAGAGAGGTGGCAGCAGCATGGGCTATACATTTGGAAATCATCACCACATAGAATTTATTTAAAGCCATAGGGATACAGAATATCTTATAGTGAGATGGTATCCATAACCACAGGAGAGGAATACCATTCTGGAAGGGGAAACGGAACCAGCCAGCCACAATTACTGAGATGGTGCAGTCAGTGAGGTGGGAGGGAATATGAAAGAGAGGGTGGGTGAGGCTCTAAGTGGAGGAAAAGCAATAAGTGAGAATAAAATATCAACTATATTCAATTATAATACTATTCTCGACCTTCATTACAGTTTTGCAGGTCGTTAGGCTGGAGTATGTCCTGACACTTAGCAGAACAGGTTTTGTTGCTGACAGAGGAGCCAGATTCCATCAGGACATAATCTGAGAGGTGTTAACAGGAATTAGAAGCAGAGTTATCTCTTTGCCCATCCTCCAGGGGAGAGAAGGCCCAATAGCAGACATTGGCTAGTGCATAATTAATTGAATTAAAGCATTTTTGTTACCTGGGAAGTGTCACATGTTAAAGCCGTCAAATGTCATCTGTTGTCTTTTGGGGGACATGAGAAGTCTGTGCTTGTAAATGAAAAACAGGAGGTCAGGACACCTGGATGGCTCAGTCGGTTGAGTATCTGACTCTTGATTTCAGCTTCAGTTATGGTTTCAGGGTCATGCGATTGAGCTCTGCGTTGGGCCCCACTCTGACAGCACAGGGCCTGCTTGAGATTCTCTCTCCCCCTGCCCCTTACCCCCCAACCCTTCATCTGTAGAAGAAAAAAAAATACTAGAGGTGAATCACTTAGTGCATTCTGGGGAAGAAAGTGTGCCTGGAAGGAAATAACAAGTGATGAAGAGAGAGTGGAAAAAGGTCTCTCACCTTCTCCTATCAGATATTTTCCCTTTACATTCACATCTATTCCTGACACTTCAAATGTCATCTGTATACTAATGATGTGTGCCCCTATATTACAAGCCCAGTTTTTCCCCTGAAGTTGTATATTTCTGTTTATTGACTGTCCATAGATCTCTCCTCTTCAGCATGTCAGAACTAGGACTCAGCATTTCCCTGCCTCTGTCCTGCTCCTATATCTACTTCCAGAGAGCACCAGCTTCAGTCCAACTGCTTAACTCAAAACCTTTGCTTTTCTACTTATCTATACTCACAATCATTATATTCCCTGTACTTCCATTGTATTTTCTGTCCACTAATCTCTGTCTTTCCTACTCCATCTCTTACCCAACAGCATTATCCTAGTTTGTCTCTCTACTTTAAAGTCACCCACACTTTCTCAGAATTAACTTTAGATTTGTAACATAATTATACAACCTTGCATGATCCTACTTCTATTGACCACTCCACTCTTACTTTGCACTGCTATACCATATGTAAACTGAAAAGAAACTATAGAGCTTTTTCTTCTTGTGCTTCGAGACCATAAGCAAACAAAGAGAAATAAATTTATTAACCGCACTACAGCACAAGATGCATGGGAAACTAAAATCAAAAGTGTCTACTTTTAGAAATTATTATAATTATTATCTTACTATGAGCTAATGTAGGTGATAAATGGTATGTATTCTAAAGATTAAAGTACAGAGGCTATGACAATTTTTCTCAACTTACCTTCATGTAGTAAGATCAGATTATGATAAACTATGATCTCACATTTTTATTGAAAGTTTATAGAAAACAAAATACATTATATCAGAAGCTAAATTTAATTGACTGTAAGGAAGAATGTGTTGCCTGAAACTGCATCTTGATACCTTTATCCTTTATTTATGGAAATCCTCCTAATTCTTCAAAACCTAGTTCAAAAGTCATCTTCTTTATAATGACTGTGCAAAACCCAATCAGATATAATTACTCCATCTTATTGCATTTACTTCTAACTCTTAAGACACTCTTTATTCTGACTTGTATTAAAATAGTTTGCTGACAATATACCATAACAAATTATTATCTTCCTTGAATATGGTAATATGGATTAAGTATATTTTTTTCACTGAAATAAAACTATTCCTCATTCAATGAAGATTAGGGTTTTTACAATAGTATCTTAAAATATTGTCTATGGTTTCTTTTAGTTAAAATGTATGAATTAACAAACAAAAAATGTAACTTATGCACCACAAAGCTACTTCCTTGCTAATTCAGTATATGGCTTCCCGTAAAAAAATAAATAACACAAGTGTTCAGCATCCCTCATTGTACAGTTATTCTTTAGGTGGATGAAAGCTTATACTTACCAATATAAATATTTATAGCAATTTTAATTTTTTTCTCCATAATATTTTATTGTCAAATTGTTTTCCATACAACACCCAGTGCTCTTCCCCTTAAGTGCCCTCCACCATCACCACCACCTCTTTCCCC
>NC_043703.1:42656919-42677699 GCF_006229205.1 Suricata suricatta
CACACCCTCGCCAACAACTGTAGTCTCTTGCTTTGTTCATTTTAGCCACTCTGACTGGTGTGAGGTGGTATCTCAGTGTGGTTTTGATTTGTGTTTCCCTGATGATGAGGGATGTTGAGCATCGTTTTATGTGTCTGTAGGCCATCTGGATGTCCTCTTTGGAGAAGTGTCTGTTCATATCTTCTGCCCATTTCTTCACTGGATTATTTCCACATACATATCAACTATGTATCAGACATATATGCACCATATATATGCATAGTCCAAGATACACACACTCACACATATAAATGGGACTTTATGTGAACTTTTTCATAGAAACAGATCTAAAAGGGAATTTAAAATGTTACTTGGAGTCACATTTAATAAACTGATTAAAAAGCTAATTATAAATATACTGAGAGTGAGACTCAGAACATATTTTTTACTCCAAATAGAACATAATTTGCAATGGACTTTAACAGAACAACTTTTTCAGAGTTTACTCATAATACTTTGGTGTCACAGCAACAAATCATTTAATGTGGTACCTTTCATCCTTCATCTTATTTTGAGAATAAGTTAAGGATGTCAGTATTCCTGGTTTTCCTCGAAGTTTACTGCCTCGATCATTTCAACTGAGTTGTACTGGATGCTAAAGAAGGTCGGAAATGTTTTTCTAAGGATAGCTTATTTATTTATTTATTTATTTATTTATTTAGTCTACATGGCTTAATTTAGTTAGGATGTTGCCTAGAGAGGCCAGAGGGACTAGATTAGCTCCCAAATTCTATTCTACCCTTTTAACAAGATGTTTTTCAGGAAATTGTGGATTACAACATATAGGCTCTGGGTCCTGTGTGGAAATCTGTCCCATTGAACACAGGCATGTGTGATTTATTACATGATGCATCTTTCATGGTCCTGAACAAAAATAATTGATCCCAATGTAAAGAATTTATTAAGATACGATTATGTGCCAAAAATCAACAAATTTAGAAAGAAACAGAAAATATCATTACTTGGGTGGAGGCTTTGAAAGCATTTTTAAATGATTTTGAAATACAAAATAATAATGCTACTAGGGTCACATGGAAATTTGGGCTACTTCTTTTCATAGTCTTCACTGATTCTCTAAATGTAGGGACTGAACACAACTTGCCAATACAATGTTGGCAATATCAACACTTTTGGGTCCAATGTGGGGACATTTTGGGTCAAACTGGTGTTGTAGAATGTTTAACAGCACCCTTGGCCTCAGTCCACTAGATGTCAGTTCATCCCCTCCCCAAGTTGTGACCATCAAAATCGACATCTTTATATATCTGCTTGAGGGTGAAATCACCACTTCCGGTTAGAAACCACTGGTTTAAATAATACTGAAGACATTTTGCATAATTATCTCATAGCAACTTTATGCTATTGTTCAAAACAGATGCTATTTACATTGACTTTCAAAATGTGAATCTAAGAATAATAGCTAGATATTGAAAAGAAATGTTTGGATTAAAATAATTAAAAAGACAGTATCATCCATGACAATAGTTACAAACTGTAGTAAGAACTTAGTAACATTTTAAATATATGGTGAATTTTAACATATGAAAATAATGAAAAAGTATTAGGTATATTTATGGCAAATTATATATATGTTTCTATTTTTGTAATATATTAAACACTCTCTCAGTTATGGTTCAATTAGCTTGTCAATTTCCATATTTATATTCCATGCTATTATACCCTGAATATTTTCATAGCTTTTTAATTGGAATATATCTCATCCTCATAAATTTATGCAAAGACAAGTATATGTAAATATATATACAATCATTTATATACACAAATATATAGTTTTGTGTGAGGTGATATATGTATGCTATATATGTGTGTGATATATATATTTTTATATACATAATATTTATGTGTATACAACCTAAATAAGTTTTATATAACATATATATACATATTTATGGTCATATCATTCTATTGGTTCTGACTTACTGAATTTGAATTTGAATACATAATTGTCAGCAAAGTGGGAGAAATATTTACATATTTGAAAATTGATCCTTGCAAAAGAATATGAGGTGATAGGCCCAGTCTAAAGAAAGTCTTCCTACATGTAGGTGATTAAAAGGAGGTGTAAGCAAACATCATATGTTCTGAACTAATCATGTCCAAGCTTACCAGTGGCAATTATTTTGTGAGATAAATAGTTAGTTTACCCCAATGTCAGTCACTCTGTCTTTTTACACTAGGTACAGTAACCCTTTAAGGAGATACAAAGATTTAAAGGCATTCCCAGTCAAGTATGGATCAGATATATACACCACTAATCAAACAAAGAGGAATGGATAGCAACTGGGCTACACACACAGATGTGTACAGGACAGAGGAAGAAAGCAAGGAACAGCACTGTGAGTTACATCTTGAAGAGTATAACAGTTTTCTGAGATTACAAGGGGCAAGGCATGGAAAGGTGAAATTGCATGGCTTAATGAGGACCCACAAATAGCCCAAATACAAAGCACCTGATGAACGAACGTTGAGAGATAAGGCTAGAAAGACAGGCAGGACCAGGCGGAAGAGAGTCCTTCATCCCGGTTAGCCCTGAGGAACTACTGGGGGGTTCCAAATGGCAGGGTCAGCAGGGTCACATGGTTTGGTTTGTGTTTTAAGAAAAATTAATTACAACAAAGGAGACAGCAGGTGGATACTTGGTAGGTTCACTGGAAAAATAATGTCAAAAAAAGAAGATGCTAAACAATAGTATAGACACCCCAAATCTACCAATACTTAGATAGAAAAGAAAAACACAAGAGAAGAAAGCTTTTATTTTTTGTGCATGAGCATTCACTCCAGTATTCTTGCCAATATTCTCTATTGTCTATTCTTGCCAATAACTCCTTAAGAACTCTACAGTTTTAATGTTAAGTAGAATATAGTGTAATTTTAGTCACAGACTTTGTAAGTATATACAAATGACATGACATATAGATGTTGCTCCAAAATTATTGTTCAAGAATTATGGGCATGAGCAATATACAATCTGTGATTAGAGGCAAATATGTAGACATAAAATATTTATAAAATATTTACTGATACTGAAAATATAATTTTCTTTCATCAGAAATCTAACATAGTGTCATGGGTGTTTGGGTGCTGAATAATAATGTATATATACAACTTGGGTGATGGTTATATATACTTATATATATTACATATGCATTCATATATACCATATAATTACATATACATAATACATTATATAAATGTCTGCTATATACTTACAAAAGAAAACTTAGAGGGGAAAATTAATTTTCTTAAAGATAACTCATAAACTACATGAATTACAGTAAAACCTTGGACTGTGAGTAATTGTTCTGTGAATGTTCCACAGGACAAGCAAATATTTCTAATAAATTTTAACTTGATAAATGAGCGATGTCTCACAACAGGAATAGTATGTGATGCTCAACATCACATGATTACAGCTGAGCCAATGGTTCTTAAAATGCAATTTGATATACAAGTGCTTTGGATTACAAGTATGTTTCCAGGATGAATTATGCTCACAAATCAAGGTTTTACTGTATTTTTAATACTATACATGTTTGAATATTCACCTTAACAAACTGCTATATCTCATTCATTATTGCTGTTTTTGGGTTTTTCTATGCTAACAATCTAAAAACAAATTTTATGTTACCTGTTTGTGTTTTTATGTGTGTATGCCTAAGAGCTTTCCTGATTTGCTCATATTCAATTATGTGAGTTTGTAAAAACCTTAACCCCATATTTGTAAAACATTTTAAACTTTTGGAAATGTATATTCAATTGGAAATAAAACATGTAATTAGACAAAGAATATCTCTAATATTTATCAAGCAAATAAATATACTGGAGCAAACAAGAGAAAAATGAGGGTATTAACTCTTATGTCTCCGATATCTTAATTAACCTTAAATTACAAAATTTGAAAACCATTCCTTAAAAAAGAAAACAAAGTTGGATATGCAACCTTGATTTTTCTTTTAAGTTGCACATTAATAGATCTTTATTAAAATCCTTTAGTTCTCTAATGTCCGGTCATAAAAATTTAAGCATGCTACTATAAAAACACACATACAGACACACACACACACACACACACACACACACAAACTGGTCTGTTTGAAGAGAGAATAATAAAGACATAGCTTACAATATCAGCTTTCATTAAGAAAAGATTTATAGAATTTCTACTGAGCCTGAAAAACAGTTATGAAGATGAATAAAGCAGCATGTAAGGTCTCTAGGACCTTAGAGATTAATCACATTAAGAGATACAGATATATCTTCAGAACAAATAGATTGTATTATTCTGATTGCTTCATCTAAGAAAGAGTCAGATGTTGGTGGCATTTGCTGTGAGAGCCTTGAAGGCTGAAGTCAAGGCTGAGCGTGAATACAAATGCCTCTTGTTCTGGCAAACAGCACTCGGTTCAAAATACCTGGGTGGTCTGGCGCATCCAATACTGTACATATTGGTGATACAGAGAGCATGAAATTGAAAAGGAAACTGGAGTCACATTTACAATTGCCTTGCTCTGTAGTTTCAGATTTCTTCTGTAAGCAGTAAGGAGCTACTGAGGTCTTTTAAATAAAAGAAATATATTATCAAACATAAGTAACATTAACTTTCCCATGACAAAAGATTCTAGTAGAAAAAGACCAAGAGCAGAGTAAGAAGACAATATAGCACTTACTGGTGTGATTATCCACTCCCCTGTAAGATTCATATTTAAAATAAGCATTTCAATATTATTTTCTTTACTCTTGGCCTGAGACTGATGGCCCCGTTCATAACTGTCCTTAACCCAATACACATTTTCTTAAAATCAGGGAAATCAAGATTCCCATCTTATTCCATTCATGGAGCCTAGATTTACATTTCATTTCTACTTAAGTATATATATTTGTCAAATTGATTATATTTAATTGTGTTTATTTCCTTTATGAGTAACATCTTTTTACCTTCTTTGGTTCTTAACACTTTAGTCACTTTAAGATAAACTCAACTCAAAATAAAGGAAGTGTTATATAAAACATGTTTTGGACTATTTTTCTATGGGGGGCTTCACCGCTCTCTAACAGGTCCTGTGTTTGATGCAGGTCTGCTTCCCCCTCATGCTATTATCATTCTATCTAGCAATAAATGTTTGATAGCTATTGTCAAACTAGACAGTTTTTAAAATAATAGTTTAAAATTATAGGAAAATACATTTTCAGTTTCACAATTGAAAATAATCACCTTCTTCCAAAGTGAGAATATATCTAACATTTTTTCTATTTCTTAACAAAGTAAACATACATAAAATTTATTTCTCATTTGTCTTCATATAAGTATTTGCATATCCTTGCCTTTTTCCAGAATAGTTACTGAAGTCAATGGCATCATCCCATAAATGCTTGAGGAATTTATTAAAGGTTTAATCAATGGTTAAAATCTTACTGTTTTATATTACTACTTCATATATTGATTTCAAGCTTTGGTAAAGCCCCAAAATGTCCACCATGCTATACCATCATTTTGGGGTAAAGTTACAGATGTATAGGTGATTGGAACTGCGAATGGGGTAATAGTTACCACCTTAACACACTTATCTCTAGAAACTTTGATTCAAGACTTGATGAAAGAGACCATTATTTTGCATGAACATTACACAAGTAATGTATGTCTCCAAGCAATGTCAGCTTGGCCAGTGATTAATATATTGATAATAAAATATTAGACAATACATGAGTTACTGAAAAATGTCTTTGCTATGAATAAGTGAAAATAGTATTTTTATGATGGCATCTGATACATTACAAATGTCTAATTTTATAAAGAAATTTTATAAGATGACAAGTTTTTAGAAGCAAATAGATGTAGGTTTTGAAAAACTTATTTTATGACAAGGAAATACAACACATTATAATATTTGGAATCATATAATTTTTGATATCAGAAACCAAAGTAAACAAAAATTGCAGAATTTTCTGAATTTAATTTTAATTTCCTTAGTTAATTGAGAATGCTTTCACATTATTTTAGTTCTAGTCCTTCAGTATGCCAAATAATATACTTATTTTCCTTATCCTTTAAAATATTAAAGAATTCAGAAACTCACTATGCAAAGGAGAGTTCCTGAATCTTGAGTTCTAAATCTCAGTCTACCCCAAACTTCCACTTGACACCTCTGTGAATTAAAGTGTGCCTTTAAAACCTTACCTGAAAAAGAAAGAAAAATAAGGAGAACTATCTCTCATTCTCACTGATTTAATCAATATTTATCAGAAATTCAATGTTCAGTAGTCAGTGGATCTCATTCTATTTGTATTTCAGGATAATTAAGATCGAAAAATACTGGCAGTTCTATATTATAAGCAAGTTGTATTGTAAAGTTCATTTGTATGTCACAGAATATAAAGGTCAGAAAGGACTTTAGGGGCCATCAACTTCCCACTCCATTTTTTGTATAAACCTTCTGGAACATCCTTATCACTGACAGATGGGCATTCATCCTTTGGTTAAAAATGTCAAGTGATCACAAGCTCAGTAATTTAAAGGCATCCCATTTTGCATCTGGACAGCTGGAGTCTTTATTAAATTTTACTTCTATTAAACTCTTTCCCTATAGTCACACATACTTGCTACAAGTATTTATTTAATGCTAGATATGTCAAATACATTGAAATCACAGAACTAACAGTACAATAGAGAAGACATAGAATAACCAAATAGCACAAATACATTATTATAAACTGACATAAATGTTAGAGAAGGGAAAAAAGTTAATGTTTAGCTGGGAAACCTGATATCCTCCAGGGGCTCACACACACACACACACACACACACACACACACACCACCACCACCACCAAAAACAACAACAGGTTTAAAAATTTTTTTTATGTTTTTATTTATTTTTGAGAGACATAGAGAGACAGTGGGAGCAGGGGAAGGTCAGAGAGAGAAGGATGCACAGAATCTGAAGCAGGCTCCAGGCTCTGAGCTAGCTGTCAGCACAGAGCCCGACGCGGGGCTCGAACCCACAAACCATGAGATCATGACCTGAGCTGAAGCCGGATGCTTAAGTGACTGAGCCACCCAGGCGCCCCAACAACAGGTTTAAAAAAGTACTATTTCAAGGCACATGGGTAGCTCAGTTGGTTAAGCGTCCTTCTCTTGCTTTCAGCTCAGGTCATGATCTCACAGTTTATGGGAGATCTCTCTCCCCCTCTCTCTTTCTCTCCCTCTGTCTCTCTCTCTCTTGCTCACTTGCTCAAAACAAATAAATTTTTTAAAAGTACTATAGCATGAACTGAGAAACTCATGGGGAATTAAATGGAAGTTGGAGATGCAGGAATGGAGGGTACCCAGAGGGGAGGAGGGGAGGAAAGACTGTTTCCGTTCAGAGGTCGGAGTAAGAAACACTGAACACCATATGTGTAGGTTCTAAAGAGGGAGGTAGTCATTTGCATTCAGCAAAACCAAAAGAGGGACAAAGTAAGTGAAGCAGATGGCACAAGAGGGAAAATGCTACAAGGGGAGACTAAAAGGGTAGAAGATGTCAAGTAGTTAGGGTCTTAGGGGGTCCCACCTTCTAAATTTGCTAGTATCTCCTCCCTCCCTAAAGTGACACCAATACATTTACAACCCTGTTCTACATTACAATATGTATGACGGAAGTTACTATCTCAGTTTTCCACATTTCAGCTGAATGAGCGTCTCTAATTCCAGCCACCATTTTTCACACTGTCCAGAAATGTCACTCTTCCAACAGTATTCCTCTGTTGTCAAAGCTGAATGTCTGGGTTTCTAGTAATGTTAACAATGTATTGCTAGAACTAACCACAATATTATACTTGTCATCTCTGCTAAACGATTTGAGCTACTACTGTTATGTGCTGTGATCATATAATCCACATCCAAATCTTGTCATATTTGAGGGTCTAAGTGGGAACAATCATGAAGTGAGCAAGCTCCACGAAGACAGTAAATGTACACCAGTTTTCTTCAGGGCAAACCTGAGTTTATTAGTTACCTAATTATTCCTTATCATCCACTACACACCTTCTACTTCTCTTTGATCTGTAAGATTGCCTGATGAAAACAGGATCCCTTGGTGAATTTGAAGGTCAGATAGAGAATAAACAAATTTTTAGTGTAAGTATGTCCCATGCAATATTGAAGACCCACTCATACTGAAAATTATTTATTGTCTCTCTGATCTTCAAATTTAACTGCAAGTCCTGTATTTTTATCCGCTAAATTTGGCAGACTTATCTGCGTCTACAGTATGCTTAGTAGCCTAATGAAAATTTATATCATCTGTGGTTCCAAATGATGATTCCTTCTGCACTGGCATGACACAGACACCATTATTACACTCACGTCTTTCATAAATCATGAGATCACTAATGTTTGTATAGAGGACAGAAAAATATCAACAGCATACTGAGCACCTTCACTATTGGAAGCACTCTGCCATTCTCTGGAAATCCAAAAATAGTAAGACATGACTCCTACTCTCAGGATGCCATCACAGGAAACAAGAATTACCATTTGAAATGTAAAGTGATAAGTGATATAGTAAAAGTGGACAGAAAATGGGGCCACCTAGCTGGCTCAGTTGGTTAGTGTCCGACTCTTGATTTTGGCTCAGGTCATGATCTCACAGTTGTGGGACAGAGCCCCATGTTGGGCTCAATGCTGGGCGTAGAGCCTGCTTAAGATTCTCTCTCTCTTCCTCTGCCTATTCCCCCAGTTCATGCTCTTTCTCTCTCTCTTTCTCTAAAATTAAAAAAAAAATAAAGAAAAGTGGATAGAAAACTTGATAGGAGCATAATCAGGGAGTTGTTCGTTAAATGCCAGGGAAATTCATGTAGGCTGAGAATTTGATATTGAGTATCAGTTCACCTGGTGGAAGAACTGGGTGAAGACAGCCCAAACAGAGCTCCCATCGTGTGCAAAATCACTGTCTGAAAGTGCATGTTTAGGAAACATTGTACAGTCCGGTGAGCATGAGAAGATACAGCTAAAGATGAGATTAGGAAAGTAGACTACAGCAAAGGGCCTTGCTGAGGAGTGTACAGTAACAATGGCCACTTATTGAATTCATATGATGTTCCAGGCACAGTGGAAATGAAAGTTAAAAATATAGAGAAGGATAATTTGTAAGTTATTTGAACCTGGATATGACAGAACAGCAAAGATGACTGCGCTGTACTCAGCTTAGGCAGCGGGGTAAGTCGTGATGACATTTACTGAGAAAAAAAAATCAAAGGAAGAGTAGGTAGGAGGTGAGAGAAGAGGAGGCAAAGTGGAGCTGGGGCATGTTAAATCTAAAGTGTTTTCCTTTTTATTTTCAACAGGGTGATGACAAGATCATTTTACTTGATGACTAGTGGAGTATGAAGTTGCAACAATATTTTTGTGGATGTTTGGCTATTTTTAGTTTCTTCATTGCCAAAGTGAAGGTTTGTGCAATGAACAGATACATGAGTGGTAATGATTCAAGTTTCTCCAGACAATAACCCTAGGCCAGTGTAGCCCAGATGTCATTTCTCAGTGTAAAGTTCTCACTATTCTGAGACAGAGCAGCTTCGCTGGAAGGTTGATGGCTTCTCCGATTGTGAAGCAGAAGTGAATTAATAAGAAAGTTGGTAAGAAAATTATTTCCTGATTGAATCACATAATTATACAGTTAGCACTGAGTTCTGCTTTTAGAGACTGGAGTTAAAATGTACTTTCAGGGAATGGAGGTGACTGTATGTTACGTATTTAAGAAAAGAGTGAATGGCATTAATCAGCAATGCATTTACTTTTATAAACCAGGGTTATTTTCTGAGAACCTCAGAAATTTCCCTTGCATTCTTTTCACTCCAGTTACTCTTCATATATTTTAGTGAGTTTTTACAAATGTAATTTATATTTATATAATACATTTCTAGTATTTGGGGTTTCAAATTTTCACTTCTTTTTCTCTCTGCTTCTTTTATTTAAGTGTATTTATTTACATATACCCAAGTGCTTTGCCCTCAGTAAGCACTCAAAAAATGGCTCTGACTGATTACCTGATGTGTATTAAATAGTGAAATAATGGGAAATTCTTTCTTGCTAAGTGAGAAATTAACTTCATTCATTCCTTTTTTTTACATATCAACTAAGTTTTCTCTTTAATTTTGCTATGAAATAGTTCTGCTTTGAAACCTGTACAGATGCAATTTCTAGAAATATAAAATTGAAAGCAATATTTTAAACTAGCTGAAATAAAACAAACCAAAAACATTAATTAAAATAATAAAATAATATTTAGTATTTTTTATCAATGAAGACTCACATGTATAACATTTTCCACGATATAGCAAAAGCATTTTGCTCAATCATCTAATTATGTGTTTATTTTGCTTTTCACTTTATAAACTAATTGTTCTATAATTTATAATTACTTTGAGTCTATTTGTAACATTGGCATGTTCATAATATTTGGAGCTCTAAACCTTACTGCTTTCTACTGTGAAAACACAAGCAAATATCATATAAGACTAAAGCTATTTGCCATGCAATTAACTATTGCAGAGTTTTTTGATTTATATCATATATGCTTTACTACTTCCAATTCCCACTTTACTTTTTAGCACTGATCATACAAGGAATGAACCATATTCCCCAGATATTCCAATAGTATTAAGATATGGAGCATATCTATCTCACATTCCAAAATTTGGCAACCCTAGACTATATACCATGTCAATGAATATGTATTAAATCTTCATTTTGCAATTAGAACAAGAAGATACGCCATTCTTGGAGGCGTTACTGTTACTTTTACTACATTTAAATTTCCTTAAAAATAGGAATGGAGTCTCACATTGATTTGTGAGCATATACCAAGGGCTTTGAGTCAGCTTGTTGGTGCTAGCTGACTGTAACAAACTCTCCCAATTCTAAATGGCTCAGACCAGGCATTTATTCTCATGGCTCTGTGAATAGGCCAAGGGGAGCTCCACTCCTGGCCTGAGCCTCGTGGGTTCAGGGCTGCTTACGTGTTTCTCATCTTCTTTCATCATATTTGAAGACAGCTTCGTAAAACGAATTTTTTAGCAATGAAACAGCTTTCCCTTTCTCAGGCTGCTTCTTTGTCCAAGTTGGGAGCCCAGAAATAGTTTTGTTTTGTTTTGCTTTAGTTTTTTATGATTTAAAACAGCATCAGTATCTTTTAGTTTAGATTTATGGCACTTTTATAAGATTATCTCTTCCAAATACCTTGTGAGGATTCCATGTGTCTGATTCCACAATTCTTAGAGGTAAATGCCTTTCTCTCCCAACTTATTTTTTTGGTTTTTGGGCATATTGGCTCATGCATTTTCTAGGGGACCTATTACCGGGCTGAAAGTGTCCACTGGAAACCACCTCATCATTTCTAGAGAATTTAACAAATGGGTATTAGAGTCATACCTTGGCTTAGCTTTTACCCTGTGCGTATATCTTACTGTCTGCACCTTTGTTTTGAAATTTTGCTGGCAGGAGAGTCTAAAAATGAGAAAAAGTTCTAGCTTCAAACCCAACAATTCTGCTTGCAAACTGACCAATTCTTTCCTGAGCCTACGAGTTGCAGAATAGTATTACATGCAGCTCTCGTGATTTTCACATCTACCTGGCTGTCATCTTTCTCAAGTGGACAAGTTTTTAAGATCCATTTACTGTATTACATTTTACTCCAGACAACAACCCTACCAAAGGTTTCAACATTTCACATGGTCATCAACTCATCCTGGTTTGTCCACAACCTTCCCAGGCTTCCAAGAAACCTCTCAGCTCCAAACTGTGAGAGTCACTGTACTAACATGTAGCACATAACACAGCTTGCAAATTTTAAAGCATCCTGGAACAATGCCCCTGTATCTTTTAACAAGTCTCACCTCCCACTCCCCAATTCTAAATATTATGTAACTACAGCACCCCGCTTGCCAGTAACAATTTCTCTATCAGTGTAACAAGTCTGATTCTTGATTTCGGCTCAGGTTAAGGTCTCACAGTTTGTGGGATAGAACCCCTTACTGGGCTCCAGGCTGACAATGTGGAACCTGCTTGGGATTTTCTCTCTTCCTCTTTTTTTACCTCTCCTTTGTTCTTTTCCTCTTTCAAAATGAAACAACAACAACAACAACAAAAACAATGCATCTCTAAACTCAGTGGCTCAAAATAACAATAACATTGTTGCTCACATGCCTGGGTGGTGACTGACTGCAGCAGGGCTCCTCTTGGAACAGTTCAGTCCACATGTCTCTTATCTTCTTTGGACTGGTGAGATAATTTTGTTAAATTCCTTGCATGGCAATGGCTGAGACATAAGTCTAAGCCCAGCATAGAAGCACAGTTCAAGCTTCTGTTTTCTTTATATCTGCTAATATTTCATTGGCCAGAATAAATCAAGAGGCCAAGCCCTAAACCAACAAGCAGGGAAGGTGTGGAAGAGTAGCCAATAGATAATTTTACATTTAAGTATTAATTTTTACTATAAGTTAGCCTATATTTAGGTATTCAGGGGTAACACATTTAGGTAGAAGGTTTAAGTTCTTTTAAATAAATAGCTTCATATCATCCAAGGAGGTCAACTCACACAGCTTTCACAATGTTTACATTGCCAGAGTGCTATCAGGAAGTAAAGGGCATATAAGAATATTATGAATTTACTAACCATCTTAGAAGGAGAGACCCAGCTAGCATCAAGAAAAAGCATGGATGGAGTTATGACCCTGGTGACTGAGAATGCCAGGAATATTAAAAGAGGAGGAGGCTAAGAAAAGGACCAATTGACAGTGGCCATCCTGTGCAGTGACTGACTTCTTTTGTTATTTTTGCTACCAAATACAATCTTCCTGGTAAGTTGATCACTTCCAGAATTTTTTTAGTGCTTCTTTTCCTATTTTTCCAATAGAAAAGTCACTGTCCCATTAAGTCTTTTCAAAACTTAATACAGCTCTTTCCTATCATAAAAGTGGTTTATGGTTACTACAGAAAATACAAATAATTAGAGGTTAAAAAAAGAAATCCAGCATCCTACAGCCTAGATACAGTCATCCTAAACATGATACAGCATATTTTAAAATTCATTTTGCCATGGGTATTTTCCATAAATGCAATAAAAATAGTGTGCAAAAAATAGTTTCTACTCAAATTATACCTTCATTTCCCAGCTTGCAAGCATGTTCATATGCGTACCTTCCATTTCAAATCATATCAACCAGGCTTTCTTTTACTGCTATTTTCCTGAATTGAAATAGGATATTCTTTTCCTGTATGCTAGGTTCTTAAAAGAGAAGGGGCTCATAAAAAACAAAACTGTAATGTAGAATTGTATGCAAACTAAATGCAAAACATAATATAAAAAATGCAAAACCCTTTGGATGGTTACAAGGGCTCTTTCCTGGCCTTGACCTGCCTAAGGCACTTTGATTGTTGGGACTCTTTCACAAAACGTAACACACCACTGATGGGCCTCACCTCCTCCAGTCCACGCTTCACCACAAGCACAGAGATTTCCTGCCATGGGTTTGCTGGTACAATCCAGGGATGGAGTCAGGCCTTGTTAGTCCAAAGACTTCTCCTGGTTGTTCCGGTATGGTACATTTGCCCCAAAGGTACATTTGCCCAACTTTCATATTCAATTTCTGAGTCTACTCAAATTTCTGAAGACTTATTTGGGTGATTCAGCACAGTTTATGCTTTTTTAAAAGGGCATTCACCTCAGACTTGCAGTTAGAGAAACTTCCTCCTAAAGTCCGTCAACATAAATAAATAGGCTGCATTCAGGGCCTAGTTTACAGTGTGTAGAGAGATTTTGCCTTACTCAGTTTCTTAGATAAAGCTAGTTCATTATTGAAAGAATTTGTTCTAGGCAGGCTAATCAAGATATTTTAAGAAAAAAACCATCAACTTACTTATTTTTGTTTGTGTCTGTATTGGGTTTCATTTGCTTTTGACTTTCTGTGAAAGTTTAATCATAATAACTCTTGGATGCACATTACAACATTGACAAAAAGCCCATATGAAAATTTCTAGTTTTGCCAGTCCACAAACTCCCCCTCCACTCCTTTCAGTTCTTCAAGTTATTTCTTCAAGTATTTGTAGGGACAAAATCCGAACCTAACGACTCCATGACAGAGACCCCCCTCTAAGCTAGAAGGTCGAAGGTCAGTCTCTTCAGAACCATTAGGCGGTTATACATTACCCGAGGCAAAAGAGACCACTTTGCGGTATCCAGTCAGGAAAACCCAGCTACCTCTCCCCACATTCCTAAGGGGGAGACCTGCAGATGGGAACTTTAGATAGGACCCTGTTACCTAATGTTAAAGTTAACCTGACAGTCACCGAAACAAGACCCTGAATTCACTCTGTAATTGGTTAATTTCAAAGATACCCTAAATGTTGTAATTGGGTCCCGCCAAAAGTAACGAACTCTCCGAACAGTGTGTATGGTTAGAGCTGCTGCCAATACTGTTGTACCATTTTGATTGGGTCACTGTACCTATGTCACAATTTCTTGTAACTCCCCCTTCCCAAACCCCATAAAAACCCTACTCAGCCCTTGTTCAGGGCTCTCAGCATGGATCCACTGCGTTGGAAAAGTCTGTGAGTCCGAGTTCGAACCCGTAATAAAGCCCTTTGCCTTTGCATGCGTGCCTCGGTCTCCCTTGTGGTTTCTGGTCGTTGAGGATATTGTATTTTGGGCATTTCATATTTACTCCAAGTTTTAAAAATGATAAACTATGCTACTTTCCCTTAATTATTCATTTTATAACTTATTTTTTATATTTTGTGACACTGAATAATCCTTTCACCTTCTCAAAATGATCACACTCTGTATTCAAATTGACAAACAATATTTACATTAATATAATGGTTATGCAAATATTCAGAGCCAAGTAGTGATTTGATTATCTTTTTTTTTTTTTTACATTTTCTTATTTTTCCTTCACTTACAATTTCTTTTTTGGTCTTTTTATTTTACTTATATGGCTGACAGTTATACCTGAGAATCCCAGTGAAACATGCTTCTCTTTGTCCATGCCCTTTGCAATGTAACTTTGCTATCATTATTCAATCCCATTAAAAAAAAAAAACAAAAACGTCTGTTTCCCTTCCTCTTGAATCCGGGCTGGAATTTGACTTGTTTTAACCAATGAAATGAGGTTGAAATGAAGTTGGTCTACTTCCTGGATTAGGTCTCACAGTACCTCATTGGAATTTCTGCTTTTACTCTTTAAGAACCATGAGACAACACTACATAAAAAAGCCCAGATAAAAGACCTTAGGAGAGAGGTTATAACCTAACCCTTACAGATTTTGTATTCGAATGAGAGAAGATGCAAAGGACCTATCAGATAAAGAGTTAGTATCCAAAATCTATACAGAACTTATCGAACTCAACACCCCAAAACAAATAATCCAATAGAGAAATGTGCTAACGACATGAATAGACACTTTTCCAAGGAAGACATTGGTGGGAATGCAAACTTGTGCAGCCACTCTGGATAAGAGTATGGAGGTTTCTCAAAAAATTAAAAATGGAACTACCCTGTAAGCCAGCATTTGCACTACTAGGTATTTCTCCAAAGGATACAAAAATGCTGATTTGAAGGGGCACACTCACCCCAGTATTTATAGCAGCACTATCAATAATCGCCAAATTATGAATGAGCCCAAATGTTCACTGACTGATGAGTGGATAAAGAAGATGTGTGATACATATAAAATGGAATATTACTTGGCAATCAAAAAGAATGAAATCTTGTCATTTGCAACAATGTGGAGTATACTAGAGTGTAGTATGCTAAGCAAAATAAGTCAGTCAAAGAAAGACAAATACCATAGGATTTCACTTATATTTGGAATATAAGAAACAAAATAGATGAACATAAGGGAAGGAAAGCACAAATAAGACAAAAACAGAGAAGGAGACAAACCATAAGAGCCTCTTAAATACAGAAAGCAAACTGAGGGTAGCTGGAGGGGTGTTGGGTGGGGGGATGGGCTAAATGGGTAATGGGCATTAAGGAGGGCACGTGATGGGATGAGCACTGGATATTTAATATAAGTGATGAATTACTAAATTCTATTCCTGAAATCGTTATTACACTATATGTTAACCTGGATTTAAATTTTTAAAAAAGCAAAAACAAGACAAAAAGGAAAAAAAGAAACAAATTCAAATGCATAAGGCCCTGTGCAACCAGCAGAAGAATTGTCTTAGAATCATGAGAGGCAATAATCCATTGTTGCTTCATGTAAATTGCGTATTCCATAGATATAATGGAGTAAATACAAAAAACAATATGCAGTGACCTTTTAACATAATGTTCAACAGAAAGAAACAGAATTAGATGTATCAGTCAGCAGTATTTATGATATTTACATACATGCATTCAAATAATATCTATTTTGCATAGTTAGTATAATGAACTATAGAAATGATCCCTGAAAGTATAGTCTTTCCGTAGTTACTACAGATACGAACAATACATAACAAATATATCAGAATAGTTTCTTATGGTGGAAGAAGAAATGAAGAGTGGCATAGGGATAAAAGGAAATAATATTAGGCAGGGGATCTTGCAAAGACCAATCACAATGATGGCCATAAAATGAGGACTGTGATGAACTCAGCTCTCGGTCTATGAGTTACACTCTCCTCCCAGAAACTTGTCATACACACAACACTTACCTCACCCAGAATCATTAAATCAAAAACTTTTTATCAGTGCCCAGTTATTGCTACCATTTTGAAGCTCCCCAGGCAATGCTAATGTGATGGGCAATCATGATTGATGACTGTTAATCTGGTATCACAGTTTCTTTTCTAAATAGTTAATTAATTACTTTACTTACTTTTTGTGTTTGGCCATTTGTTTGTTTTTCTGGACTTTTCCTCCTGGAATCTTCCACCTCCAAACTGTTCTCATCTGTAGATAGACAGCCAGTCCATATTGCTACTCTCTTCAGTCAGTACATTGTACCTTGTGTCTTAGCTTTTTACATCAACAGGCTTATTAACTTCTTTTTATCGAGTACATTCTTCAGTAATCCTAGCAATAAAGTGTGCATTGGAGTTAAATTTTATAAATTGTTTCATGCTTATACATGCCTTACTCTGTCTTTATACTCCATAATTTTGTTGGAAATCAATTTATGAATTGAAAATCAACCTTTGCTTTTTTGGCTCTCATTTTTTCCCTTTTATATGTAACTGAATTTTATTTATTTTTTCTTCCCTACATCCACCCCAATCCAGGTGATTTTAGATTTTAGCATTTAGCTTTCAGGTTGGTTATATAGATTTACACGTGTTAATTCCCACATACATGAGGACTTTTAGTTATTTTTTGGGATGGATATCTAGACTAAGACACCACTGTCAAAGAGTACACTCTCTGTATGATTTGAATCATTTGAAGTTGACTGAGACATGGTTTATGGACTAGCACATGATTAGTATTTGTAATTATGTTATAGATGCTCAAAATAATACATATTTTATCATTACTGGGTGAAATACTTCACATTTGCCATTAGGTTAAAATTGTTAAAATGTTTCTTAGATCTTCTATACACTGAACACATTTTTTTAGCCTGTTTCACTAATTACTAACAGAAATGAGCTTAAAAAGAGGCAAAACACAGCTAGCATATGATTTCACTAATATGTGGAATTTGAGAAACTCAGCAGATGAACAAAGGGGAAGGGAAGGAAAAATAAGATAGAAACAGAGAGAAGGCAAACTATAACAGACTCTTAAATACAGAGAGAAAACTGAGGGTTGCTGGAGGGGGTGCAGGGTGGGTTAAACAGGGGACAGGCATTAAGGAATGTCGTTTTCCAGATAAGCACTATGTGTCAAATTAAGAGATGAATCACTGGGTTCTACTCCTGAAGACTACACTGTATGAAAAATATGAAAATAAAATAAAATAAAGTAAAAGAGAAGAAAGTAAAAGAAAAGAAGAGAAAAGAAAAAAAAGAAAAAGAAGCAAAACAGTCCTAAAGTTCCTATGGAACTACATAAGACCCCAAATAGCTGAGGCAATCCTGAACAAGTCAGAGCAAAACTGGAGGCATCACACATCCTTATTTCAAACTATACTATAAAGCTATAGTAATCAAATATTATGGTGTTGGCATAAAAATAGACATATGGAACAATGAAACAAAATAGAGACGCAAGAAATAAACCCACACAATACACAAACTAATTTTCAACAAAGGCACCAAGAATATAAAATGAGGAAAAGATAGTCTCTCCAATAAATGCTGTTGGGAAAACTGGATTTCTATATGCAAATTAATGAAACTAAACCTTTTGCTTACATTACATGTAAAAATCAACTTAAAATGAATACAATACTTAAAAACACAAGATGAAAAACATAAAAGTCTTAGTAGAAAATATAGGGAATAAATTCGTTGACATTGGTCTTGGCAGTGACCTTTTGAATCTGGCAGCAAAAGCATTGGCAAAAATAATAATAATAGTAAATAACAGATGAGTTAGACTATGCCAAATTAAACATCAGCTACATAGCTATGGAAACCACCAACAAAATGAAAAGACAACCTACAGAATGGGAAAAATATTTCTAAACCATATCTCATAAGGAGTTAGTATCTAAAATATATAGGATACTGTTACAACTCAGTGGCAAAAACACATCCTAAATAACTCAATTAAAAATTAGCAAAGTCAGGATCTGGTTGGCTCAGTCAGTTAAGTGGCCACTTGGCCGACTCTTGATTTCTGCTTGGATCACGATCTCATGGTCATGAGATTGAGCTTCACGGTTGGGCTCCACATAGGACATGGGGACTGCCTAAGATTCTCTCACTCTCCTTCTGCCCCTCTCCCCTGCTCACACACACACACTCTCTCAAAATAAATAAATGAAGAAATAAAATTTATTTTAAAAATGAGCAAAGGACCTGAATAGATGATTTTCCAAAGAAGAACTGCAATGGCTAAAACGTATATGAAAAGATGTCAATATCACTGATCATGAGGAAATGCAAGTATCACCTCATACCTGTTAGAATGGCTGTTATCAGAAAGGCAAGTGATAATAAATGTTAGTGAAGATGTATAGAAAAGGGAACTCTTGTGTCCTATTGGTGGTGACAAGAATGTAAATTGGTACATCAATTATGGAAAACAATATGGAGATTTAAAAAAAACTGAGTACAAATTAAAAATTGATTACCATATGATCTGGAATTCCTCTACCCAATATATTTTGTTAAAGAAAATGAAGTCACTATATTGAATGACTGCACCCCTATCTTCACTGCAGGATTATTTACCACAACCAAGACATGGAAACAACCTAAGTGTTGATCTGCGGGTAATATTATCCAGCCACTAAAAAGAAGGCAATCTTGTCATACGCAATAACATGGATTAATCTGGAGGGCATTAGACCAAGTGAAATAAACCAGACAGTGAAAGGAAAATACTGTATGGCATCACCTACACAGGGAATCTAGTTTTTTTAAAAAAAAAAGTTGAACTCAGAGAAACAGAACATCAAACAGTGGCAATGGGGAGGGGAGATATTGACCAAAAGGTATAAATTTTTAGTTTTAGAAAGAGTAAGTTCTGGAATGCAGAATGTGGTGGCTATAGTTAATAACAATGTATTATATATTTAAAATTTGCTAAGAGAATAAATTTTGTTCTCACCACAGACACACAGACACACACACACACACACACACACACACACACACACACCAATAATTATGTAATGAATATGTTAATTAGCTTAATTGAAGTAATCATTTTGCAATGTATATGTATATGAAATCATCCTATTGTTCACTTCATAAAACATTACAATTGTATTTATCAATTATACCTGGGGGGGTAGATACACAGCTGGCTCTGAACAATTATTTGCTGAACAAACAAATGCCCAACTTGATTTGGATGACACTAATAAATAGAATTGACCACTATGATTATGGATTTATTTCAATTGCCTTGCACAATTTAAGAACATTATTGAGACATGAACTAAAATAGCATACTTTCTTGGTGAATTGAGGTGGGTTTTTTTTGTCATTTTGAAGTAAACTTTATTTCTACAAATGCTTTTTGCAACAAAGTATATGTTGAATGTCATTGATACACTTAACATTGCTTTCTTTTCCTTGGTATTTACATGCCTATCTGAACGTAAATGTTACACTAAACCTTTTAATATTACTCTATTTCAGGCATCATAAACAATTCATGACAAGATTTTATCAAGTAATTATCATCTTTGAATGCAAACATACTTGTATATTAACATATAATATGATTGCTGCACATTTTACATTAAATTATATCATCTTATTTTATACTTCTATTTGTCCTGTTTTTTCTGGTTTTGCTTTCTGTAGTATTTTGTTACCATTCTACTTTGTATGGAAAGGTAACAAACATGTGAAACTCACATATTTTGCTTCATTTCATTCCAGTACAGTGGAAAGGAAGGAGTTAAACAGGTAACCTCTAATCCATTCCCTTCTAGATTACAGGAAGGATGTACCAAGGGAAAGAAATCAAGGCAAGTAACCAGGTCTAATTTCCTGATCAATGTATCAGGTATTCTAGGCAAATAGATTAATGATATTTTCTAAGAGGTGAGTCTTTATCAATGGAATATTTTAAGTAGGAATCTCAGGCTACAGGATTACTTATAATAATAAGCCTTTTAGATTCCATAAATTAATGTTG
>NC_043703.1:42677799-42679712 GCF_006229205.1 Suricata suricatta
CTCTTTATCACTTCTATTATTGACATTAATGGCAAAGCCTGATAAGGGGTAGGAGGTTGATTTTCTCTTGTATTGGTTCATCTGGATTTCAACATGCATCCTCTACTTACCAAATGTAACTTCAACCAAAATTTTTGTTCTCTTATAAAGTAATAATATTAAATTACTGAAAAATACTTTATTCTTTGTCATTTATGTACTATCTCTGTATTTAATTCTCTATTTCATAATTCAAATTTTCTCCCTCTTATTTGTTTAGTAGTTTTATACAAATAATGTTCATTTGTACCCCCCCCCCCGATATTTATTCCATTGCTTTGGCTCCTCATTCTTTCTTATCCCTTAAATATTCCACTTCAGATCACTTTCTCTTACATTTATATAGGTCCTTTAGAATTTCCTTTAGTGTAGTTCTCTGGGTGGTGAACTGCATGTTTATGTTTGTTTGAAACTGTGTATTTTGAAAGTGATCTTGAAATATATAATGTATAAGGTATAGTTCCAGGTTCAATTAAAAAATCAAAGTTTCTCATTCTATTGTAAACAAATATTACAGAAGATAGTAATATATCTTATTTTCTATTTTGTATTTTCTAACTTTTGTCTCTATTCTTTAATAATTCTGATTAATAAGCTTCATTTAGTTGTGTTTAATCTGTAGTTTTTAATTTTGATTTTTGTGTCTTTCACTTTTAGAGTTTCTATTTGATTATTTTCCAAATTGGTGTTTTATTTTAAAAATTTCCAGCTCTCTGTAATAATTTCCTGGATTTACCCCATGTCTTTCAGTTATGTCATAGCCTGTGTCTGATAATTTCAATATCTCAGTTTTTTTTTTTGCTGTTGTTGCTTTTATGTTTTTCATTGATTTTTATTCATTATGTCTTACTGTGTGTCTAGTTATGTTAGGCTATACTGTGTGAAAATTAATTTACAGGGTAATTTGAAGCCAGGGTTAGCAGATCTTTTTCCCATAAAAGACTTTCATTAGCTTCATCTGGAATCCTATGGGTGATATATTTCCAGGAAATATTGAGTTCAATTATACACGTGAAGTTGACTGGACAATTCAGGTACCAGAACACTGAACTGCAATTCTTGGTGAGGTCCTAATAATTCCAATTACCTTTGCCATAAAATTGTAACCAAGTCTCAGCTTCAGGCAGGGAAAGGCATCAAATTATGTCTTGTGTGAAACCTGGTGTGGGCTCTTATTTCTTTTTCCTTTAATACTGTCAAAAACACAGTCCAGTTTCACAGTTGTTGGGTCTATATAAGCAAATGTCCACAGGCTAAAGGCAACTTGCAGTGTTAGGCTTAAATATCTGGATTCTTATCTTTTTCTAAAATTTGGCTGGACTAATAGTGATATTGTTAGCATTTCATTTGCTTTTCTGAAGGTTTTTTTAAATGATGGCTACATAGCTTATAGAATTTTTTATAGAGAGAAATGGAAAACATTGATGTCATGTAACTTTTGTTTTTTCTGTAATTTCTCTCTTGGTAGTACTTGCCTAACAACAGTGTATTGTTGCAGTTTTATTTAAAGTAAAACAGGGGCATCTGGGTGGCTCAGGAGGTTAAGCATCCGACTTTAGCTCAGATCATGATCTCATGGTTCACGAGTTTGAGCCCCATGTCAGACTCTGTGCTGACAGCTCAGAGTCTGGAGCCTGCTTCAGATTTTGTGTGTGTGTCTCTCTTTCTGTCCCTCTCCCATCCCCACTCTGTCTCCCTCTCTCTCTCAAAAATAAACATTAAAAAAATAAAGTAAAACATAAGAATATGATATTGACAAGAAATGGTTACAAAATTCCCCATTTCTAAGTAATTTTACACATAGAACAGCTAAGTGATCACAAATTATCACCACGAATGCAGTTCTAAAAATTATCAAAATAAATAAAAATAAA
>NC_043703.1:42679812-42730956 GCF_006229205.1 Suricata suricatta
CAATTCCATGGGAGAGTAGGAGCCCAGCTTCTACAAGTCCCTTTGCTCCAAGTTCTGAAACTATTTCTGTACATTGATGTAAGGAAGAGAGTACAGAGAAGAAAATAAAGGAGGAATGGAACAAGAGCCCTGATGATGCCATGTCTAGAATTCACCTCTTTAGGTCTTCTGTCCTATGACATAGTAAGTTTCATAAATGTTTAAGTCAACTTGACTGGAAATTTTGTGGACACATAGTCATTCATTACCATACATTTTAATATCAGATAATAAATATTAAACTACTGTTGGCTCATAAGAAATAATAACTAAAGTCAGAAGTTAAGGTAATTCTGGGGCACCTGGGTGGCTAAGTCAATTAAGTGCCTGACTCCTGATTTCAGCTCAGGTCATGATCTCATGGTTCATGGGTTTGAGCCCCATGTAGGTGTGGAGTCTGCTTGGAATTCTGTCTCTCTCCTTCTCTCTCTGTTCCTCTCCCACTGGTTCTAGATCTCATTCTCTCTCCTTCTCTCAAAAATAAATAATACTTTTTTTAAGTTAGGGGCTCCAGGGTTACTCAGTCAGTTGTGTCCACCTCTTGGTTCTGGCTCAGGTAATGATCTCACAGTTTGTGAGTTTGAGCCCCACATCAGTTTTCATGCTGGCAATGTGGGACCTGCTTGGGATTTTCTCTCAAAAATAAATAAATAAACTTTAAAAAATTTTTAAAAAGAAGTTAAAGTAATTTTTACTTGTCTTCACTACTGAGTTTAGATTGGCTAAAGATTAAAGCTGTGAAAATTAGAGGGACACATTATATCAAAGTTGTTATCAAATTTTTCTTAGAGTAAGGATCAATTTTATTTCCACAAATGATCTAAAAATTAATCAAATTTAAATACATCTATTTTATTGTGCTCAGTTCTTATGACAGTGTCCAAAGCCTCTGACCAAAGAATAAATGTGAATTGATTGGATAACCATTCAGCTACACTTCATACACAGTAACTTTATCTAATTCATACTAAAACTAAGAGATTATTCAAAAGAAAGTGTATTTTCTTAAGAAATCATATATCTACTTTTAGACAACTATCAGTATATTTTATATGTATTGAATGAATGTCTTCCCTGTCTACTTTGCAAAAAGAAAAACAAATCAGAAGTCACAAGGGAGTACACATTCATTCACTGCTATCTTTTTCTTTCATTGAAAAAGAAGCAGGTGTAATACAGAATTACACAGTCAAATGCATGAAATGGCTCTATGCCATGCAAAGTACTTATGCAAAACTATCAGCTTAAAGGGATCAATAGTAAACTGTCAGATTGCTATATCCACAATGTCAAGAAGACTTGGCGATGAAGAAATAGAAAACTCTATGGGCCTACATACCTCTCCTTTTGCTGCCAACATGGTAGGTGTGCTGTCTGTAGCCCACGGGTCCTGTGTAGTCAGCTGGATGACACAGAATGATATCAGAGACTCTTCATTCCTGCATTCTGAGAAGCATCTGGCAAAGCCTACCCCTTTCGCTCAGGTGTTGGGCTCCACTTCAGGTGCTAGAATCTTCCTTGAGAGAATCCAACTTCTGGTAGAGAAAAGAAAGCCAACTTCAGCTGTTGAGCCTTAGCACAGAGTCGACAGGAGCTTTTACACAACTTGGAAATATTCATGAATCTCCAAAAGTTTCAGGCAATGGGGAGACTGAGCTGGCCAGGAGAGGAATACTGTCCCTGTGTTAATGTGGTAAGAAATGGTTGGAGAGACTTATGGTATTAAGCATCTCAGCTGAATCATATTAGCACTGTATCATAGACCTCGTTTTTCTCCAGCACAATACAGAAATCATTATGATGTTAAGACTTTCTTCCTAAGAAATAATTGGGGAAAAAAGCAAATGGCATAGGAGATCTAAAATGTACTGAGATTTCAACTTTTTTCTTTAAAAAAAAAGTGTATCTTTAAAGCTTTTCCCCAAATCGAAATGTTTGAAAACATTTGGATTACAGTGTCTTCTGGTAATGTGATAAAATAATTTGTTAAAAAAATTTATTACTGCTTATTCTTATTATTATGCTATGCATTTGCAGAAATGTGGGTACATATGCATATGGGTGTTTTGGGGGAGTGTGTGTGTGTGTGTGTGTGTGTGGTGTGTGTGTGAGAGAGTGCATGTGCATGTGGGATTAAGTATGTATGAAGGTCTGTATTGGATGTGAGAATGAGGTATGTGAATGTGCACATATAGGATTGGGCAATAACCATAAAATTAGAGCTGGAAAGGATCTATAAAATCATGTAAGATGTTGACCTTCAAATTTTCCAAATGACTTGTGAAGAAATACACATATCATATATGTACTATAGAATTCCTATTCTGTTGTTTAGAAAAATGGACACATTTTATTTTTTTAATGTTCTTTTATTTTTGGTAGACAGAGCAAACACAAGCAGGAGAGGAGAAGAGAGAGAGGATATATAGAATCTGAAGCAGGCTCTAGGCTCTGAGCTGTCAGCACAGAGCTCTTTGTGAGATCATGACCTGAGCTGAAGTCGGCACTTAACTGACTGAGCCACTCAGGCTCTCCAAAATATACACATTTTAAAATAAAAATTCATGAGTAAACAAACATTTAATATCTATGAGCAAAATTATGTAAAATGCTTCATCCATAAAATGGTTCAGCTATCTTATTTGAACACATCGAATAAAAGGAACTATGTTTTCTATTTACTAATTTCATTTTGGAAGAGGGAAGGGGAGGGAAAAAGAAAGAAAGAAAGGAATTGGAAGAAAGAGTCAAAAGTTAAAAATAGCTGAAGTAAAACCAATGAATCGATGAATTAATAATTAGTAAAGGTTCATTGTGCACACACCAAAAAGACAGTTTGTGAATGGGGAGCCCTCAGACCAAAACACGAAATGAGGCTGAGAGACATATTGTTATAAAGCAGTTTATATAGTGAGAAAGCAGTGACTGTTTATTCTTCCAGTGATTGGATATGATATAATATTAGAATTCTCTTAAGTGAAGGGGAATTGATTAGTGGTTATCATATCAATTTGGGACAAGAGTTCAAGTTTTGCTGATGATTTCCAGAGGCACAAGCAAAAAATTACCCAGGCCATGTTAGTCTTGGTAAATAAGCTAACCTAAGCTTTGTTTGTATGACTAAATTGGTTTTGTCTGCTCAGGGAATTTTGAAGGCTGGTTTTCATTTGTTTTTAACTTTAACAAAACAAAGGAAAGAAAAAAAGAGGGTGGGAGAGAGAGAAGGAGAGAAAAAAAACACTGAAAGCTGTGATCCTAATATTTATATAATCAGCCCATAAACCTCTGGGCTTACCTAGGCAAACTATTGAAAGTGTCCCTCCCTAATCACTCACACATCCTCATACTACCTTCTGTGATTTTTTTCCCCAACATTTAGGGATTAGTGTTGGGTTAAGAACAAAGAAAAAGATCGCAAGCACCAAATTCAAGAAGAACCTGTTTTAGACACTGTCAGAACTGGAGTCAAAATAACAGGAAGCATTTCAAGGATTCTCAGTTCAATGGCCTCATTATACAAATGGGTAAACCAAGTAAGTCCTGGGATACTGTTTCAGTCAGTTTAAGCTGCTATAATGAAATATCATATGGACTAGGTGGCTTAAACAACAAAACCTTATTTTCTCATGGTTCTGGAGGCTGGAAGCTGATTAAGGTATCTACATGGTCAATTTCCTCACGTGGCCTTTCCTTGGTGTGCACACACCTCAGGAGAGCCTGTGTTTCCTTTTCTTTCTATAAGGGGACTGATCCCATCATGAGGGCCCCATTCTCCTGGCCCAGTCCAACCCTAATTACCACCCCAACGCCCCCACTCCCTACCGGCTCCAAATACCAACAACTTATGAATCTGGAGGAGACACATTCAGTCCATAGCAGACACGGAGACGTGCCCAAAGTCACTCTGCTGATTAGCGGCAGAAGCAGCAGACCCTGCCGCAGGCATTCTGACAATTTGTCTCATATATTTTCCACTGCAAGATAACCCAGTGCCTGTGATTCAAAGGGGTTAAAAAGAAGGGAGAGAAAAACTATCAGGGGATTCATTCAAATGTAATCCTTTGCAGGCATATGATTCAACTCTATCCTATCCCCCTCCTGTAAGGCACTGAACCATCCCCTTTCTTATCTCCAGTTTATCTCTCTCTCTCTCTCTCTCTCTCTCTCTCTCTCTCTCTCTCTCTCTCTCTCTCTCTCTCTCTCTCTCTCTTCTAGAGACCATTCCTCCTTTAATTCCATAATCCCATTCAATTACATCTTTAGTGCAATTCTTTTCACTGTCAAATGCTACGCAATACTCTACATTCATTATCTCCACGACTGTACCCCATCTGCTCCTCAGCACACTGCGGTTTGGTTTCTATCCTTCTCACTCTTTAGAGGCTGAACGGAGTAAAATCACACATTGGGAGATTGCAAACATTCTTATTTAAACTTCTATTATCCACTGCTCCTAGTGACAGATTTTATGTATGTTGCTCAGTTTATCCATCCAAAACAAACTGAGGATTATTTACATCTCGGAGGGAAGAAAAGTGATACTGAAATATTAAGTAACTTGTCCATCATCGTTCAGTTTGTCTAACTATACAGATCTTTGCTGCCTTCATCTTTGTCTTATAAATTCTTTTGTAACCTTCTTACTTCCAAGTTACATTTTAAAAAATATTTTTCCATGAGTTCCCCAAGATTTAATTGATTCCTCATTCTAATACACCAAACTTGCTCTTCCTAACTGCTAAAGCTAATGACCTCACTTTCAATCTTGATTTCATTCTCTAATTAATTTCCATTTGATTACTTTCTGGCTTTGGGCATTATCAACTCTCAATTTATTCTGGTACAGAGGAGCATTTAAAAGTGTGAGCCGCAGTCAGACAGAACAGAGTTTGAACTTCATCTCTCATGCTTACTAGATATGTATGGCATTAGGCAAATTTAACTATTCTCTGTTTCATTCAACTCATTTTTAAAATTAGGAACATAACATATTACTTCAAAGACTATGGGGAGAATGGCATGAAATAAAGAGTGTGAAGGGCTCAGTAAAGTGTTTAACACCTAAGCACTCTATTAAGAGGATCCTTTATTCCCTACTGAAATGATTACCTCTTTTGTCAGCCTTCCCAATCTGATTTCTCTTTCTCAGCCTCTTATGGCAGTGTCTTGATTATTACAATCCAGATATCTGCCTTTGACTCATTCTCTCATTTCCCTCACCATTATCTCTGGGTGTTTTTATTGAGTCCCTGGTTCACCTGTCACTTCTAAGCTGATTTTTAAAAAAATATAATTAACATCTCCAAGTCTCACCTTTCCCCAGAAATTGGCCCACATGTACTCTTGCTTATCATTCTTTATCAAATAAGAAATACAAAACCTAACAAGTTTAATAGATTGTCACCTTTCCCATAAAACATGCTCCCAGTTAGCAAAGAAATAAATCATAATCATCCAGAAATTTTCTCAATTCTTTACCAATTACAGTCCAATTGTATTCATATGTAGGACACACTCCCCATATCTTGCTTTTCTTCTCTTCTCTGTTAACATATCCATACAACTCTACTTCATGGCCTCAAAATGTCACAGTCACTGGGCAACTTGATCTCCCGAAAATGTTTTGCTTTAGTATTCCAGAGCATCTTTGACAATGCTGTTTGCTCTACTTTCTTTTTCTTTTTTGTAATGCTTTTCCTTTTGTAATATTTTTAACTTTTAAATACCATTGATTCCCTAGGAATCAGTGGGGATTTCTTTTATGTGCTTCCACTAATACTTTGCAAGTGCTCCTCATGTGATAAGATATTATAATCATTTGATGTCCCTCTGCTTCCAGAAGTCTAAATATTATTCACTTTTGTATACAACCAGGTCTTGAAGTTCTTTGATATCGATTGACTGAATATTAATTTATCTCCTAGTAATAATTTCTTCCCTTGGGAAAAAACCTCACTCTTATATAAAATTCCTTAGAATTTCCAAAAATAATATTAGTAAAAAGTTGAGATTCAGTTTATTAAAGTACTTATTTGCTGTAATGAGTAGTTAATGTTTAGATTGCATAATACTTGATACAAACAGAATATGTCATATATAAATAAATTCTGAATAAAAACAATATTAACTCACCACCCAACTTAAGAACTAGACCAAAAACTACAATTCTTGAGTCTTTGTTCCTTTTCTATGCCTTCCCCTGCCTTATTCTCAGATAAAAATACTAGTCTGAGTTATATATTCATTATTTCATTCCTTACAAAAGAAAAACTACAGTTCTTTCACATATATAAGTATCATTCAACAGTGTTAAATTGTTTCCTGAGTTGGGGGGAGGGGATCAAATACTCTATTACCAAAAGGCCAGCAGTATCTGAGTATTCCTACTGATTCTCATGTTCCCCACACTTGGCTTGGTCAGACTTCTTAATTTTCACCAAGTGAGCAAATATAAGCATGCCACTTCAATAAAGTCTTAAGTTTAACTTCTCTGATTACTAATAAAGCTAATTCTATTTCTTATTGGCCCTTTGATTAAAATAAGAACTAATATTTTCTGCTTGTTGCTTCTTGCTACCCAGGGTGAGTTTCCAGGGCACCCGGATGGCTCAGCCACTGAAGCATCTGACTTTTGATTTTGGGACAGCTCATGATTTCACGGTTTGTGGGTTCGAGTCCCACACCAGGCTCTGTGCTGACAGTGTTGACCATGCTGTGTCTGCTTGGGATTCTTTCTTTCTCCCTCTTTCTCTGTGCCCCTCTCCTGCTGTGTGCTCTCTCTCAAAAATAAACTTAAAAAAATAAATAAATTTTAAAAATTCCTTCAATACAAAAAAAAGTAAAAGCTTTTCATTTTACTATATTTTTGCAGTAAAAAGTTGTATATAACTATATCATCATCTCATAAACTCTATAAGAAAAAAGATTTCTTCTTTGACATGACTAAAATGGTATTGAAAGAACATGTGGAATAAGAAAGAATATGTAATATGTAATATGCTTATGTGGATCAAGAAGGCAAGAAATCAGCTGAGCCTTCTAAAGTCACAACTGGGGCGCCTGGATGGCTCAGTCTATTGAGCGTCCGACTTTGTCTCAGGTCATGAACTCACAGTTTGTGAGTTCGAGCCCACATCAGGTCCTGTGCTGACAGCTCAGACCCTGAAGCCTGCTTTGGATTCTGTGTCTTCCTCTCTCTGTTCCTTCCCTGCTTGCACGCTGTCTCTCTCTCTCTCTCTCTCAAAAATAAATAAAAGCTTTAAAAAAATTAAAGTCACAACTAAATTAATCACAATGTCAGGTTAATCAGTGCCTAATTCATTATATGCCACAGTAAGTTCACTTTTACATCGCCGCCTGCTGTTGTTGCTTTTTCTATGAAATTTAAGAAATTTATAGTAGGCATCTTCATCTATAATTATAACAGATCATAATATCCACAATTAAAAATTTTTCAGAACTGTGAAAGGTAAAAGAGAAATATATAGCAGTATGAGATAACTATAAATGGAAGTCACATGTCTACCTTGCCATTAGTGACAAATTTAGTGGCATGACCTTCACTTTTCTGAGCCTAGCTTCCCCATCTATAAAGTGAGACATTTATAATATTGATGGCCCCGTCGGGCATCTTATTACTCTGAATGTAGACAAATATAAAAGATAATTCTAACTTTTCAAATTGTACAAGACAACCAAGTCTGAATTTATCTACATTTATTCTATTTTGTGTCATTAAAGGGTTTTTATTAAATTTGTAATTTAAGGTATCATATTGTCATCAATGATTTCAATATTTTTTTCTTACAGAGTAACAAAATAACTGATTAAAGTCAGTTAAGACTGAACCCAAATCAAAAGAAAGACACCAATCTCTAAGCACAAAAATCAGGACTTTCACTATCCTAGTTCTTTATTTCATTGTTGCAAATACTCTTTCTAGCAGGCCAATACAACTCTGTAACCTTATGTACACCTAAATTCCTCTGGCAATAAAACGTCTTTCTTTCCCCAGTAAGCACTCTTCAGAATGAGTTTAACACACCAGGGAGCACTTTTATCCATTCCCACAAGAAATTCAGCATCTTCTTCAAGACTTTATGATCCTCATATTATTTGCTGTTGAGCAGGCAATAACAAAAAGGTATCCTGAAATCTAATGTGTGGTTTAGTTTTTGTTTTCCTTGACTAGACTAAAGGAAATAGACTAATGGTTAGGAAAATCAGATTTTATCATTTATAGCTTTTGCAGAGTAGATGTAAATTATAATATAGAAAATCTGAAATTCATCAGCTGTTTACTTAGGACATTAGGCAGAGTTTGTCCACGCTTCTATTTACTAAAATATTATTTTCTTGGTAGACTGAGAAAAAAGAATTTCAATAGCCCTGTGGGGGCTGAACATTTCGTCCTCCTTCTTGACTAGTAACCTTTAAAGTAACAGATAAAGTGTGACATTTAAGAGGCTGAAGAGAATGAGCACTATGATACACTTCTTAAAAATATCAGGTAAACCACACAGACATTGGCACAATCTCAGTTATTGTTGTTTGTTGGAAATATCATATATATTTATATGTTAATTAAGATATGAAACTTATATATAAAATTTACATTACATATATTTGAAGACATGCTCAATAGCTATACTCACCTATGGATGTATATTAGATAAGAGTAAATCTTGAATTTTTTAAGTTGATTTATTTAGTTTTTGAGTGTGAGAGAGAGAGCACAAGGGGAGGGGAGGGGCAGAGAGAGAGGAAAGAGAATCCCAAGCAGGCTCCACACCATCAGCGAGTTTGAGCCCCACTCACAAACCATGAGATCATGAGCTGACATCAGGAATCAGAGGCTTAAACAACTGAGCCACCCAGGTACCCCAATCTATGCATTTTAAGAAGCCATTTCTTTATTGTTTATTATTTTATTTTATTTTATTTTATTTTATTTTTTAAACATTTACTTATTGTTGAGAGACAGAGCATGACTATGGGAGGGGCAGTGAGAGGGAGAGACACAGAATCTGAAGCAGGCTCCAGGCTCTGAGCTGTCAGCACAGAGCCCGATGTGGGGCTTGAGCCCACAAATCGTGAGTTCATGACCAGAGCGAAAGTCAGACACTTAACTGACTGAGCCACCCAGATGCCCCTACTGGTTTTTAAAGCAATGGATATTTGGAATAAATGATTACAAAATCAGTCAATAAGAGTAAAACTTGGAGCAAGAACAGGGGTCATAAAACGACATCAGGCATTATCAGATATTAACAACAATGGTACAGGGTCTGGAGCCAAGGTGTCTGGATTTTAATGGCAGTTTCACTGTTTACCAATTATTGGATCTTGGACAAGCTACCTAAACTATCTGTTGAAGTTATTCTGAGGACTTAAATCTGATTCTCCTTTCCTTCCTAAGCACACGAGAGGACTATATTTCTCTATCTCTTACAAATGAGCAAGAGATGTGATGAGTCTGGCCAGTGAGCTATGGGTGGCAAAGATATGTCCATAATGAGGTAGAGATCAGTATGAGGTCTCCATGTTTCCTCCTTCTCAATGTAGTGTCCCTGAAAGTTAAGAAATGGGAGGTAGCAGGGTGCCTGGGTGGCTTAGTCAGTTAAGCAATGGACTCTTGATTCTGCTCAGGTCATGATCTCCTGGTTCATGAAATCCAGCCCTGCATCAGGCTCTGTGCTGAGTGCGGAGCATGCTTGGGATTCTCTCTGCCCCTTTTTCTCTGTTCCCCTCTCTCTCTCTCTCTCTCTCTCTCTCTCTCTCTCTCTCTCTCTCTCTCTCTCTCTCTCTCTCTCTCAAAATAAATAAACATTAAGAAAAAAAAAAGAAGTGGGATAAGGGGTCACAAGCAACAGAAACTCCATCAACCTGGTCTTGATTGACAGGAAATGGAGACCAACAGTGGATACGTAATATTAGCAAGAAATAAACCTTGGTTGTGTTAAGCTTTTAAGAGCTTGGAATTAATTTGTTAGTGCAGTGTAACTTTACCTGATATGGCTAATATACTCACTGTCTCAGTTTCCTCATCTCTAACTGGGATAATAACAGTATCTGATTATCTTTATGGTTGTCAGCTAGACTTTATTGAAGCATGAGATCAATGTAGGTTTGTAATTCCTATTAATGGTAGTACTTTATATACACCCTTACTGAATAGATTTTAAAGTATAGAACATATTATCCGTCATTAAGCCCAGATTTGACCAGCAGTGGATTCACATTTCTGCAATGCCTATCATCTCAAGTTAAAAATCAAAGTCTCAAATTCTGCTTTAATATTCAATAGCTCTACTAGGATATATAATTTTTTAGTCAAGTGGAATACCTGTATGTTGACAGATATATCCCAGTAACTGACTTACTTGCTACCTTTGATCTTTAGAAACAATATATTTTTTTTCTATTATACAGAAGGAAATAGAAGCTGGATAAAAGGGAGACCAGGGGAGGGTATAGGGAGACTATAGTGAAGACTAACAGACATTGCAGTATAAAAGATTACTGCAGGATTCTTCTGTAATGCTCTGGCTATAGCTTTATTAAGATTTGGGATTGAAGACCACTTCAACTCTAAGAGTGAAAAACAAACTTCTTTTTTTTCCTTCAGAAATGTAAGCTCTTTGCAGATACACCTTTAGTTAATCCATAACATCAGAGAAAGGTCTTATTTCCTGTACTTTGCAGATAAGAAAAATACACCACAGACCATGGGAAGAGTAAAAGAGAGTCACTCCTCACCCAAAGGCATCTTCTCAGTTGGAGAAGCAACTCTAAGTCTTCATTTTCATTCAGTTGTTCATTTATTGCTCTCCCTCATGTTTTAAACGAGAGCTAAAAATGAACAGAACAGCTTATCAAAGCCGGGGAAAAAATGGAAACATTTTCACTGGAGGAGAAAAGTATCTTTACATGATTGTCATTTTGCTAAATTCTAGGGAAGAATTGATTGACCAGGAAAAGGAACAAATGGATTAATAGATCTCATGCAACCAACCGTCCCTGGATGCTTGGAGTCCGTCCAGCAGAGATGAAAATGAGAATATGACATTTCCGCTACTGAATTTGGAAAGAAAGAATTTCATATTTCTTCAATAAACAAAGTTAACCACATTATACTTTACTTCTGGTAAAGGAATGTTAATTATACTGTGAATGTTCACATTAGAGGACTACATAATACACATCATAGTCAAAGTACATTAATGTTAACACACATTATTATATTCATTAAAATTAAATAAATAGAGCTATGCAAGGACTGCAGAGTCGCCTGTGTTTAGAACTTTATTATCTGTGGTGCTAGTGAAACTCAAAGACATTGTAGAATGTCTAATAAATAATTAAAAGCTAAGAGATTAGTGCTTTCAGCCATTTAAAAATTACTAGTTGAGCATTAACTATTTGCCCAGTCCATATTAACTGTGATATATACACAGCTTGTTACTTCATAAGAGAAGTACAAGACAGAGCAAGTAAGATTTTCACCAAATATTTGAAGAGGAAAAAAATGGTGCTATGAGCCATATGTATACTGAACCTTACAAAGCAGTAAGAAAGACCACCAATTCCCTCAAAAATGAAAAAACATAAAAGAAATCCATTTCTTGAAATTATTACTATTCCAATAAAAATGATAAGTGCTATTTGGAACTATCATACAGAAAATAAATTAAAAATATACCTATTATCTAATAACGATATCAGTGTAGACAAATGAGGACCCTCATACACTGCAAGTGCTATTACAAACTACCAAAAAATTCTCCAAGTGTATTTAATGAAACACACCCGAAAACCTTACATTTTTACATCCCACTTTAGACATATATCCAATATTTAGTAACATACTAAATAATCATAACTGTTCACAAAGTTGTGGATAAAGGACATTTCATTGAAAAGATATTTATATGAAATATTGAAATAAGTAAGATGTTTATATCCACATGGCAAACCTATATGAGTATATTCTTTTCTGTCCAAAAACGATATAAAAGAAAATGTGGAGACATGCAAAATGATCATAACTTACTCTAATGCTCTAACTACAATAAAACTCATAGGGCTCGAAATTGGTGTGGATGAAGGCACCACAAAAGGAGAATGAGAAACATCCCATAATCTGGACTGTGAAGAATAAGCATGTTTTCGAAAAAGCTGAGCAGACAACACAGGATTTTCAAATGGAAGAAAAAGGTATGGAAACAGCAATAATTATGTAGTGTGGGAAACAAAAAGAACTGTGGTCTAATTTGAGTGAAAATGAAGAATGAGAAAGAGAGAGGAAGGAGAGAATGGAACTACTATTTTTACAGCTAACACTTATGGAACCTTACTTACTCTGTGTTGACTGTGATATGCTTTAAATTCCTTCCCTTATTTAAATATGTAGCACTAGTAGGTAAGTACTCTCAATCCTGTTTATGGGACAAAGTACAGCGGAGTCAGTAAGTATAGGTTCTGGAAGCACACGCCCTCATTTCCAATATCAGCTTCTCCACTCCTGACTGTAGGAGCTGGGACAAGTTACTGAGCCTCCTTACACATCATATTAAAATAACAGTAGTTGACAGTATATCTCTCTTATATAAATGCTACAAAAATTAAATGATTTAATATAGGTAATGCTCCTAGGACACTGCCTGTCAAATAGTAAGTGCTGAAAATTTTAAACTATTTTTTATCAAATGGAAAAATTGAGTCTTCAAAATTCTAAGGAGGGGCGCCTGGATGGCTCAGTTAGTTAGGTGTCTGACTTCGGCTCGGGTCATGATCTCACAGTTTGTGAGTTCGAGCTCCACATGGGGCTCTGTGCTGACAGCTCAGAGTCTGGAGCCTGCTTCAGATTCTGTGTCTCCCTCTTTCTTCACCCTTCCTATGCTCATGCTCCATGTCTCTCGGTTTCTCAATAATAATTAAACGTTAAAAATAAAGTTTTTAAAATTCTAAGTAAAACTCAAGGGAACACCACCAGTAACTTGCAGAATTGAAGCCAGGTCTGTCTGGCCACAAAGCTTAGGCTCTTGATCACAATGCTGTCTGTCCCCTCGTCCCTACCTGCAAGCTACTGTGAAATGCCCCTCCATACCTTGATAATAAGGAAAAACGTCCTCTTCCCTGATCACACAATCAGAGCATAAGCATGAAATTGCTCTTCAGTGAAAAAGGAATGGTTCCCAGACATCAGCTTCATGTCCTACCCTGAGAAAGGTATGCATGTTCTTTTTTTTTTTTTAAAGCAGAGAGATCAACCAGCTTTGGAAATTATAAAAAAGGAGACCCTATAGGATGTGCACATGGCAACAGTGAGCAGCCAAATGGCTTTAAGGATCCCATTTCCATTGGCGGCAAAGTCCAAAGCTTAGTCTGCTATGAATAAACATTTGATTCACTTTACAGTTTGACCCTTCTCATTCTTTTGTTCTACTTAGATCTGTCTTCAGAAAAGAAGACACTGACCATGCCACAGAAGCATGACAGCCTTTGTAACAGTTATATTTTCATTGCACACTAAGTTTCTGCACCAAGCTTGTAAATATAGTTCACTTAAGTTGGTCTTATATTTTATCATCTCACCCACAGTATTTTAAGAGTGAAAGGGGGTATTATCAATGCTCTGGGACAAAAGACTAAAACAGATTAAGAAATTGGGACATACAGTCAGGAACATACAGGTCAATATGAATTAAGCATGAGATTTTAAAATGCAGTCTCCTCTCCTTCCCCAAATTAGATTTTTTTCAGCCTGTGCTATATAGCCCAGTATTATATAGTGTCTGAATTAAGGTAATACTTGGAAGGTTTTAAATATGGCAGTGTGGGGGCGCCTGGCTGGCTCAGTCAGTAGAGCACACAATTCTTAATTTCAAGATTGTAAGTTCTGAGCTCCTTGTTGGGTGTAAAGAAGGCTTAAAACTTAAAAAATATCTTTAAGTGTGGCTGTGTGATCTTGGAAAATGTACTACATAATGCTTTAAACTTTAATGTCCACATTTTTTAATTGGAAACAATAATTCCTACTGATAGGACTATTGTGAGAATTTATGTATGACACACACACACATATAGACATACACAACATAAAGATGTATGATACACACATATCTATATCTGTGACTATGCGTATATGCATATACAGGTAACCCCTGAACAACAGGGGTTTGATCTGCAGCGATCCACTTATATGCAGATTTTTTTCAATAAATATAGTACAGTGGTGTAATGTATTTTCTCTTCCTTATGATTTTCTTAATAACATTTTATTTTCTCCAGCTTACTTTATTGTAAGAATGTAGTCTATAATACAAACATGTGAATTGACTTGTTATGCTTATTGGTTAAGTCCATTAGTAGTTAAGTTTTGGGAGAGTCAAACATTAAATGCAGATTTTCGACTGTGTGGACAGTCAACCCCCATCCCCTGTGTTGATTAAGGGTCAATTGTGTATCTTAGTCCAATGAATGTTCAAAAACTTGTGGCTGTTATTTTCTTACCACGCTAATTCAATTCTCTGAAGCCTCTTGTGAGGTAGGCTGCTGATTTTTCTGAGGCAACAGTGCTAGGTACTGCTAAGTGATTTCTTTGAACTTCTGGAACTGCTATTTTCCAGAAACAATCAGTTCTTTATGTATCAATACGGTAAAAACAAAACTACGAGCCTCAGTTCTACTTTCCATCAGCAAATGGCAATAGCAGCTACTGGTTTCACAATATTTATGAACTACCCTTCAGTAATTAGTACGTTTTTACACGTGGATATTTCTGTTCTATGCTAGACGCACTGTCATATGTTAGGTTATTTGACCGAGAACAGGTCATTTTGAAGAAGAAGGAGAAAGTATCTTTAGGGAGGGACTTTGGTGTCACCTGGGAGAAAGGTATTTTTGGTTGTAGATGACTTCTAGTGACAGGAAAAATTTTGAATGTGCAGAATTTGAGGACTTCAGAAATGGCACTGGGATGCCTATATATAGAAAGAGATGACTAGAATTGTAATGAAAGGGCTCCCCGGTGAGTGACCAGAAGAAAATAGAATCTTTGGAGAAACCCATAGTTACAAAAGCAAGAAGAGGAAATCCAACAAGTCATTAAAGGTCAGACGTATTTGATACAAAACATACTCCAGTGTAGCATCAGAAAGTCAGAAAAAGTGAACTGTGAACATGCAAAGTCAAGGAAAGTGGGCTATAAATACACAAAAGTAACAACAATAAAGAGTCTAGCACCTTCTTGTATCTTCTTGTGTCTCCCATTCTTCAGCCTCTGATAATGTCTAAGGAATAAATATGCTGTCTACTGGCCAAAATCTATTAGACAGAAAAATATAAAGGTGACTCAAGACTTCTAATGTTTTCTTTATTATTTTTATTATAAATTTTTAATGTTTTTTATTTATTTTTGAGAGACAGAGAGAGACAGCACAAGGAGAGGAGGGTTAGAGAGAGAGGGAGACACAGAAGCTGAAGCAGGCTCCAGGCTCTGAGCTAGCTGTCAGCACAGAGCCCAGTGCGGGGCTCAAACCCACCAACCGTAAGATCATGACCTGAGCCGAAGTCAGATGCTTAACCGACTGAGCCACCCAAGCGCCCCAAGACTTCTAATATTTTCTGATTAACAGTAAGTAGAAGTGAAAACCTGTCCTTTTGCCCCCTAAAAAAGGTCAGTGCTGCTTTGATTAATGTATGAAGTAAACTGTAGGCTGTGGGGTAACACTTCAGAGAGCTGTTGGTAGTGATGCAGATTCAAAGGATCCATGTCTAGTCTCAAGAGCTTCTCTTGTGGGCTTCCTGGGGGCTCAGTTGGTTATGCTTCCAGTTCAGATCAATATCTCAAGGTTTCATGAGTTCAAGCCCTATGTAGGGCTCTTCATTTCCAGTGTGGAGCCTCCTTGGATTCTCTCTCTCTCTCTCTCTCTCTCTCTCTCTCTCTCTCTCCATACTCTCCCCCATGCATGCTGTCTCTGTCTCTCTCAAAATAAGTAAATAAACTTAAAAAACATTTGTTTTTAAAGAGCTTCTCTTACATATATTTGGATATGTGGAGACAGCACCTGGAATCAATCATGATCCAGAAATACCACAAAAATGCTAAAATGTTCACACTTGCAGCTAGCAGGGATATCTTAGGTTTCTCAGCTTTGTGACTAGTATATGCTCTGTGTAAAATCCCTTTTATAATCACTGCTTAATAGTATAACAAGCTCTGACAGGACTTTAATGGATTTGGGGTTTTTTTTTTAGTGTATTGGAATATGGAAGTGGAAATTTTTTGTTGTTGTTTCAAGAAAGCATGCCATATATTTCCACATTTAGAATTTAAAAATTGCTTTTATAGAGAATATATGTCATGCTTATGGCACATTCAAGGAATTCTTAATCTTCTCCATTTAGAGAAAACTACCAAAGAAAAAGTTTGCCTCCCACATAAATCATAAATAAATCATTTTGTTTTTCTTTCTAGCTTTCATTTCTCCTTTGTCTCTGAGTGTTAAATTGCACCAAAAAAACCTAAATTCTGGATATGACAAACATTAATCTAGTCATCGTCACCATCTACATTTGTCCAATTTCTTTTAAATCCTAAAGGAACATACAATTATCTAAATAAAGTTAGTAATATCTTTAATAACTAATAATTATTAGTGATACTTCACTAAAATCTAGTGAAGTAAGATTTTATTTATCCACAGAGAGGAGAAAAAACCCTATAATTATTATTATTGTATTTTAAATAAAGTTGATATCAACTAGACCAGGTTTGAACATTATCTATAACTAAGAATTAGACAGCCTTGGGGATATTTATGATTTCATTATCAAGGCACATATTACTTTCACCAAATAAATGTCTTTTTGACATATAATTCCAAACCATTCATGAAAATTCATTATAAAATCTACTCCCTTTTCTTGATAATTCAAATAAAGACAAGAAAATATTTGCTATTTCATAAATATGGCATTTACATTTTGTCAATAATTATTTAGTTTTTCTGCAAGTTTGGTATTTTTAAATGATTCTGTTGCTGTCACATTCTTTGCCTTGTTTATAAGGTGCACATATTCAATGTTCAATGTATGTGCTTATTTCAGTGAATATATAAGACAAAGATTCACCAACATTAAAATAAAGTACCTCAAATGTTTCCTGTTCAATCCTAACTTGGCCACTTCCCAGCTGTGTGACCTCAAGCAACCCACTCACCCTCTGAAAGTCTCAGATTCTTTATCTTTAAAATGGGGTTATCATTAATTTGTAGGGGCCTTGTGAAGATTAGAGCTAATGCTCACCATGCACCTGGCAAAAGTTACATGCTCAGTAATTGGTAGATGTAGCAGTAAATGAAATTGAGGTCAGCAATCTCTACCCTCTTCCTAAAAAGATATCCCAAAAGAAGAAGCTAATGATGATAGTTTTACCACCAGGATCATGTTGACTTTTTACGTCATAGAAAAAGAAAGCTTTCACGGGCGCTACAATACTAGCTCAGTGCTTTCATATACCCCACACAGTGAGAGCAGAACAGTCATGCAGGCTTTAACGATCCTACCTTAGATTCAAAGAATTAGATGAAAAGAGATTTTTATAAAGCTAGGCAAAAGATCTGTCGATCCGTGTAAAAACATTACCTGAGCACAAATTTTCATTAAGTTTTTCCAAATGTAACACTTCAGTTTGTGAAGGAAGAATTGGCATCTAAAGAACACAGGATGTAAGTCAGAGGATCAGTGCCCTCGAATAAAATATAAAATGATGTCTCTCCTTCCATGGATTTCTTTTGCCCCTGACCTAATTTCTATGCTAATTTATAAGGCTTGCGATTACTTTATCCTCTCACAGCCCGTACCTCTCTCTTCTTTCAAGTCTCCCAGGGACTGACTCCAGGAAGTAAGGCACACATGTCATCAATAACCTGCATTCAGTTAACTGTTCATTATTCAGCTACTGCGGATCCACTTTGTGGATTTTCCATGCCTTTCATTTTTGTCTCCTCCTCAATCCTACTACCTTTCTTTTGATGATTTCACTGCTCATTATCACCTCTACCAGAAGTGAGAAGAAAGAATGTGAAATTTAAATGAGTTGGAAATTGACTTTCAAAATTTATTTTGAGGATAAGGAGAGAAGGTTGAAAGTGTGAGCTAAAATTAGGCCTGGGGTTTTCTGATGGCTGCTGGGCTATACTTATTCCTGCTAAAGTGATGCTAATTAAGCTCTGAAAATAAAAGAACTGCTCTTGCTTACGTGGACTCTTCTACCCAACTCCACCCTTCCTCTTGGAATATGTGCGAGAAGAGGAGAAATGCAAAGCCCCTTTACACAAAGTTTTCTAAAACAAAAAGAAAGCACTAGTTAGCTAGACAGACCTTTCCAAGGGTCACTTAAACTGCACATTTCCATGTTCAATGGTTCAAACACAAGTTTGTCTTATAGTAACTTATCTTATTTGCATTCTTTTATACAGCGTGTAAATGTATATTTATTTACTAAAATAATTATACAGCTTTTTAAGCAGAAGAACCAATATGCTCATTTCCTATTAACCAAACAATTAAGCCCTGAGTTGTATAGGAATAATGCAATGTAGACTTTTTCGTTTTTTAAGTCTGTTTGACATACATGAACAACAATTTACCTAAATTCCTGTCATCCCCTCCTTTTCTTCCGTTTTGCTTCCATTGGTTTTAGTTACCCCGGGCAACTGTGGTCTAGAAACATGATTCTCCTGAAGCATCGTCAGAAAAACAATAGTAGCCTAATGCTGGTCACAGTGCCTATATCATCCCCCTCCCTTCATCTCATCACACAGGCGTTTTATTATCTTGCATCATCACAAGAAAGATGAGTACGGTCCAGTAAAATATTTTGAGAAAGAGAAAAGACCACATTCACATAATTTTTATTACAGTATATTGTTGTAATTGTTCAACTTTACTGCTAGTTACGGTTAATCTCTTACAGCACCTAATTTATAAATTAAGCTTCAAAAGCCCCTGAATGACTCAGTCAGTTAAGCACCTGACTCTTGATTTTAGCTTAGGTCATGATTTCATAGTTCATGGGTTTTAGCTCTACATTGGGCTCTGCCCTGACAGTGTGGAGCCTGCTTGGGATTCTCTCTCTCTCCCTTTCTGTCTGTTCCCTGTCTGTTCCTCCCAGGTCATTCTCTCTCTCGCTCTCTCTCTCTCTCCCTCTCTCTCTCTCTCGCTCTCTCTCTCAAAACAAATAAATAAACTTTAAAAAAATTAAGTTTTATTATTAGTGTATATATATAGGAAAAACAGCATTCAGTACTACGTGTGGTTTTGGGCATCCACCGGAGGTCTTAGGACCTTATGCCCTGAAGGTGAGGGGGAACGACTGTAGTACTGTTTCTTAAAAATGCTTGTAAATTTGAAAAATAAAATAATATGAAGTAACTAACTGGTATTTATGGCATGTTTGAAGTTAAAGCTTTAGAAAGGCGTAGATGGTACAAAAATAACTGTTTTTGGTCACAGTTAGCCTCTAACTAATATCAGGTACATTCCTGAGGCCAAAATCTACTATTCCAAGAAATAGAAGTATTTCTAAAATTTGAATTAGTTATACACCATTGCTCTTGATCTCAACTAATATATAAAATGAGAGTTAACCAGGTAATCCATCTAAGTAATCAAATTACTCAACAATTTGCAGGACTTTCAAGTATACACAACAAATACATGCACATAATATATTCTAAGTCAAGAAATCATAAGAGTAAAATCTGGCCACACACAAAGGAATTTGTGTTTCTGTATGAATATCTGTTTAGGACATAGCAATCAACTATAGAAGTTTTTTACTTCATAAAGGCATCATATAGCCAGTCTATGCTGGCAGTGTTTTTCTAACTGTAGATCAGTGAAACATTTGTTGGCTTGAAATACATCTATTGATCTTTAATGTTTATTTGCTTACTTTGAGAGTGAGTGGGAAGGTGTGTAGAAAGTGAGGGAAAGAGAGAATCCCAAGCAGGCTCCACAATGTCAGTCCAAAGCCCAACGTTGTGGGAGGGGGCTGCTCCCAGACCCTGAAATCATAATCTGAGCTAAAATCAAAGGTCAGATGCTTAACCAACTGAGCCTCTTGCCAAGCATTTAAATATATACAGGGCCTAGATCCATCCAATCTGGTAGGAGGGCATAGCCGAGAAGAAAGAACACTTGTTTTGGAGACCACAGATTGGAGACCTAGCTGCTGACAGACATGTAACTTATGGCTGTAAAACTGAAATAATAATACCTACATCAACCAAATAATTATGTTCAAAACATAAGTGATAATAAACCATCAATTTTATTATTTTTCAAATATTGTATTGGTTTTATAAATGTGATCATCTCTCAGTCTTGATTGTTGATTAGAAAAGGAATGCGTGTCTAAAAACACATACAGTCCATTTATACATATTAAGTAATGTGTATAATTGTGTGATGTGTATAATTTCTATTTATAAAATAATAGATTTGTCTAAATATGTTATATAAATACTTAATTTAAATACATATTATATAAACATATATTTAATTATTATAATTATATTTAATTGTAAATACCCATTATAATTATTTTCTATTAGACACTATTTACATTATATGTCCTATGTTTTATACTATTTATATTTACATATATGTAATATATACAATATATGCACATATCTAAGTCATCTAAAGGGGCTATTCATTTCATTTATTGATAAGCAAAAATGGAATAGTCTTAAAATAAGGTCATATTCTAAATTTATACTTACAATCTGCAATTAAATAGAACATTTATAGGAATATGGTTCAAAATAGGTTTAAATATTGGTGTGTATGTACTAATTACATGAAACTTTGTGAATACTATACTGTTATTAAAATACTTTAAATGGTTCTATATAAAAGCTACCTAGAAAAAAAAAAGTACTTCAAATATATTTAAAGTTTATGGTATGTTTGATAGGTGTACAAGGTTTGAAGATGATATCCTGATAGACACTTAGAAGCATGCTCACAACTTTATAATGAGACAAGACTGCGAGGAGAGAAGCCTTACAGTAAATGAAAATTATTATTAATAATAATTATGATAATTATTATTATGAATGCAGTAAATGATAATCAAATTAACCTGTGCATCATTATTCAGTGTCTGTTAATGACAGCTACTAGGTAAGCCATTTAATGCTTATAAATCCATGTACTGTGTAGGGGTGTATTTATAGGGAATTAAAACAGAGAGGTGTGATAGCTTACCTAAAGTCACACAGTAACCTAGCAACAACCCAGAAAATGTAATCCAAGTTTCCTGGCTCTGCTCAGTGCACCGTCTATTGTATCAAATTGTTTTCCTTGTCTATAGAAAAAAAAATAGGCTCAGGAGGCATATAATCTAACTATTCTTCTAGATCAATTTTTACAAAACATCTGGGAAGCAGGCCCAGAGCAATTGAGACATCTGAGAAGTTCATAAGTATTATTTTTCAAGGGAGTAATAGCATAGAAGCTCCCTAAGTCATCTTTAGAAAGAAATATGTGACACCAGATGGTAGGTCACAGGCCTGGCATCACAAGGAACGGGAGGGTGGGAATGCTCTCACTGTCCCCAGGATGAAGGTACAGGAGAAGAAAGAAGGGTATTTGGTCTTCTTTCATGCAGCGTAAACCTGCATGAAACCTCTGCTTAGATCTTCAAAAAGGAGAGACAATAACAAGTAGCTCAGTTAACAGTTTGGATTGTGACCTGAAGGTTTTTCCCTCAAATTGTGCCAAGGTCTTCCAGTTTTGATGACAAACTTCTATCTAGGGACTTTGCAACCACAAAGCAAGGAGGGTTATTACTGGCATTCCAAACATTATCTCCAGAATGTTTAATGTTCTGTGTTTCTATTGGTCCTGCTTTTTAGAAACACTCTAGCAAAATTATTGCTAAATCTATGTATTATGGAATACACAGATTTAAGTGCTTGCCTACTGAATGAAGCAGAAGAGGATCACTGACCTTCTCCATAGAGAGAAGCTGGATGGTATGGTCAGGAGACCAAAATTCTGCTGGGATGTGGTATGGGGACACTTGAAAATGGTGCATCTGTGCCAAAATTATCCACCGTAAAGTAGAGAAAGAAATTGTTGAAGAATCCACAGAGTCCAAAGAGCGTAAAGACATTCAACAAAATAATTAGAGCATCAGCGTTTCTTCCATAGGACTATCTTCATAAACTACAGCTCCTGTGTAGTGTCATTGTAAAGAAAGGACAAATAAAGGAAAGAGATACCCATTATTTCACACACACACACACACACACAAAACAAGAGGTGAGTGATTTTCACCTGTTGGAGAGGGCATGAACTGCGAAGGGGAGATGCAGTCTACCACAGTTGTCATCTGTATAGATGTAAAACTAATTCAGACTGTGGGTCCAGCCTGCATGTACTCTGCTGACATATTGCCGGATTCTGGCCACGTGCCCCAAACCTCCAGAAGCTGTGGGTAATGGGTGAAGACATAAATTAAACACATTTCGGAAGCAGCTTTGGGAGTCGGACATGTTTCAACTACAGATCCCACAGTAAATATTTACCAATCATGGTAAAAGGTCAGCGGTAGGGCAGAATCAGCAGCTGAAGAAGTAAGGAGAGACAATCAGACTTCCCTGACTGTGTTTGGTTTGTCAGCTGTGTGGTGGCCTCACACCCACGTGAACATGTTCCCGTGTGTTCACCACTTTACCCTCACTCCATTTTCATTCTAAAGAACTTTCCGGAAACTAGTTTTATAACTTCATTTTCATTCTAAAGAACTTTCAGAAGCTAATTTTATAAACCAGATCCCTATCATATGCCAGATATGTATGTTTGTGGACTCTGTGTATGGGCCCATGGTGCAATAAGAAGCTTACATACACCAGGTGTTCTGATGTAGTGTGTTGTCAATATTGAGGAGTCTGTGTCTCTAGAACTAGTGGGGATGAAGAGAAAATAAGGAGAAAACAATCAGTTCAGCCAACCAATTTATATTCCAGTTTGTATAAAGGAGAACAGGAAAATTAAAGAGGGGCCTATGGAAAGCACAGGAAGTCAGACCTTTCCTCTGACCATAGACCAAGATTCTTCTATTCTGGGCTCAGGCACTTATTATGCAGTGGGGAGGATTTTATGTTCAGGACAGTACACAGGCTATGTGGAAACCCAGTGATGAAGAGAAATGTCTACTCAGGGAAAGGCCAATGATCTTTTCCATTATTTATATGGCACCCTGCAGATCAAAAAGTGTTTCACAGACTTTAATACCTTGGAGTCTCTCACCAGCCCTGATTTTATAAATGAAGAAACAGGTCAGGTGGCTATTGAGTGTGAGAGTCAGAGGAAATGTCCAAGCATTTTTGCACTACTCCCCTCCAGGATTTCTTTCTAAAGGGCTGCTTTCCCAAGAAGTATTCCAAGGCGGCGGGGAGCGATCATTTGAAAAGTAACCAATTTTTTTAACCTAAGCGTCAGTGAGTGAAAAAAGAAAATTCACCCCTAGAGAAGTATGTTCAGATTGCTTACAAGAACTACTTGTGTTACCACATAATTGTTTCCACTTCCCCCTTGGCTCTTCTTTTGGCCAGAAGCCACAACTGCCTCTAAAGTAGGACCACAAGGAAGACACCCAGAGACCCTTGCGCGTACAACTAGGAATCGAGCCACCAACGGCGAAGATTCTAAAATATTAGAGCTTGTCAAATCCCTCACCGAATTCATAGGTTTGCTTTTCAGGCTCAGAGCACCTTACAAAGAGTTGGGAATCCCTTCCTTCCGCAGAGGAGAGTGGGTTTTCTCTCCCTGTGCCAACACCGCCGGAGCCAAGTCTCTCCGAAAAACTGGTGGCAGAGCAAGCGTCTGGGGATCGCGCCCGTGGCCGCTCGGTAGCGCCGACTTCCTCGCTCTCTCCATTCAGATACACACGCACCCTTGTTTATTTATTTATTCTAATTCTCCCTCTCCTGCTCGCAACCTGTGGACTTGGGCTGTGACCGGTGCGGCGAGGAGGGAGCTCTGGTGGGCACGCGCTCCGGGTCTAGACCGGGTGGCGCCTCGTCGCGGTCTTCAGAGGCAAGTCCTCTCCATTCCGGCTCCTCCGGCGGGGACCGGACTCACCCACGTCCTGGGAAGGAAACCATGACCGGGTGCCCTTCTGCCCCGCGCCGTGCGGCCCCCCTTTAGCTCCCATCCTTAACTGAGGAGCCGGTGACTATTGGCTGAAGTTCCCCAGCGATTTGCATGAACACAGAGGGCGTGTCTTCTGCCGCCCTCCCGCCAGGAGCGCGCTGACTGCAGCCTCCCAGGGAATGCGCGGCCGGGGGAGTGCGCGCAGCTCGCGGGCCCTGGCAGTGAGCTGGCGCCCGGCGACCTGGCACCCGCGCCTGGATATGGGGCGCCTACGTCGTCCCAGGAGCAGCACCAGCCACAGAAGCCTGCCGGTAAGGGTTGGGGTCCCGGAGCCCTGCAGCCCGGACAAGTTGCGGTGCTGGGAGGCAGTTCCTACTCCTGGACGGGTTTTCGAACCTTAATCCAAACTTCACGGGAAGGTTGGGGGGAGGGAAAGGGAGTTTGGGATAAGGTGTTTTCATTTAAGCAAGGAATAGTCTAGTCCTTGGGTCGGGAGAGTAAGTTTCTGAGATGGAAATGTAGGCAGATGAGGTGGAGGGGTTGATGGGCTTGAGATACAGGGGTGCGGAGATTATTTCCTGCCGCCCGCACCTGCTAAGACTGTCCACTGTAATTGACAAATTGTTTGCGTAAGCATTTTCCGCCTGTCCTCCCTAAGGGAAGAGGGATTAGTGAGGGCTTAATGGGAGGTGGAGACCCGGATCCTTTCGATTTGATAGATGAGAGCTAAAATGAAAATCACTTCTCTGACCTAAAGTGTTTATTTAATTGGGGGTGGGAGGGGCCCGAAGGGAACGTGTCAAATGTTTTCCATATAATTATTACTGACATTGTTGTTGGTAGCGGTGGTCTCACAAAAAGGGATGTAGCCCATTTCGCGTTCCGGGGACCTTAGTGGGAAATAAAGTGATGAATTGTCCATCATCGCTCATTCCTCTCCGCTCCCAACCGTCTTGCTCTCCATCGCCTGCCCCGGTGGCTTCCCTGCGGCGTGGCGCAGTCCCCGAGTGGAGTCCTCTCCCCTCCGCCGTGTGTTTCCGGGGATGCTTTATGGCCTGGGATTCCGATTATTATTAACTCAGTGAGGGTGCACACGGGCAAGGAGGGGGTTGCAGAAAGTGAACAGAAAAATTAAGTTTTGGCGACAGTGTGGCTCCATAGATCTCTTCTTTACAGCAAGTTTCCTCTTCATCCCTCTCTGACTAGAATGTTTGCCTTTGGGGATGGGGATGGGGGCCAGTATGACCCCCTGGCCCTGGTCTCTGACTCCAGTCTCCGTGTTCCCGCGTGTGTAACGAGCCTTCTCCCCTCCCCCACTTTTCAGCATCTCTGTCTGTTTTTCCTCTTCGTGGGACCCTTCAACTGCCTCGCGAGTTACAGCCGGGCCACGGAGCTCCTGTACAGCCTGAACGAGGGACTGCCGGCGGGGGTGCTCATCGGCAGCCTGGCCGAGGACCTGCGGCTGGTGCCCCGCGCCGCCGGGAGGCAGGACCAGCTGCCGCAGCTGCCGGAACGAACGGAGGCTGAGCGGAACCCCCCTCTCTCCTTCAGCCTGGCCTCCCGGGGACTGAGTGGCCAGTACGTGACCCTGGACAACCGCTCCGGGGAGCTGCACACGTCTGCCCAGGAGATCGACCGGGAGGCCCTGTGTCTAGAAGGAGGTGGAGGAGCTGCCTGGGGCGGCAGCATTTCCATCTCCTCCTCCCCTTCCTCTGACTCTTGTCTTTTGCTTCTGGATGTACTGGTCCTGCCTCAGGAGTACTTTAGGTTTGTGAAGGTGAAAATCGCAATCCGGGACATTAATGACAACGCGCCGCAGTTCCCCGTTTCCCAGATCTCAGTTTGGGTACCAGAAAACGCCCCTATAAACACCCGGCTGGCCATAGAGCATCCTGCCATGGACCCAGATATAGGCACGAATGGGGTGCAGACCTACCGTTTGCTGGACTACCACCGCATGTTCACCCTGGACGTGGAGGAGAATGAGAATGGGGAGCGCACTCCCTACCTGATTGTCATGGGACTCTTGGACAGGGAGACCCAGGACCAGTACGTTAGCATCATCATAGCAGAGGATGGTGGGTCTCCACCACTGTTGGGCAGTGCCACCCTCACCATTGGCATAACTGACATTAATGACAATTGCCCTCTCTTCACAGACTCACAAATCAACGTCACTGTGTTTGGGAATGCTACCGTGGGCACACCCGTTGCAGCTGTCCAGGCTGTGGATAGAGACTTGGGAACCAATGCTCAGATCACTTACTCGTACAGCCAGAAAGTTCCACAAGCATCCAAGGATTTATTCCACCTGGATGAGACCACCGGCGTCATTAAACTTTTCAATAAGATCGGGGGAAGTGTTCTGCAAACTCACAAGCTCACCATCCTTGCCAACGGGCCAGGCTGCATCCCTGCCATGACCACGGCCCTGGTGACCATTATCAAAGTCATTTTCAGGCCACCTGAAATCGTTCCTCGTTATATAGCAAATGAGGTAGATGGTATCATTTACTTGAAAGAACTGGAGCCTGTTAACACTCCGATTGCGTTCTTCACCATAAGAGATCCAGAAGGTAAATACAAGGTGAACTGCTACTTGGACGGTGATGGGCCGTTCAGATTATCGCCTTACAAACCATACAGTAATGAATATTTGCTGGAAACCACAAAACCTATGGACTACGAGCTACAGCAGTTCTATGAAATAGCTGTGGTGGCCTGGAACTCTGAGGGATTTCATGTCAAAAAAATTATTAAAGTGCAACTTTTAGATGACAACGACAATGCTCCTGTTTTCCTTCAACCCTTGCTGGAACTGACTATTGAAGAAAACAACGCCCCCAATGCCTTTTTGACTAAGCTGTATGCTACCGATGCTGACAGCGGTGAGAGAGGCCAAGTTTCCTATTTTCTGGGACCTGATGCCCCATCGTATTTTTCCCTAGACAGTGTCACAGGGATTCTGACAGTTTCGACTCAGCTGGACCGAGAAGAGAAAGAAAAGTACAGGTACACAGTCAGAGCAGTTGACTCTGGGAAGCCACCCAGAGAATCAGTAGCCACGGTGGCTCTCACGGTGTTGGATAAAAATGACAACAGTCCTAGGTTTATCAACAAAGACTTCAGCTTTTTTGTGCCAGAAAACTTTCCAGGATACGGTGAAATTGGGGTAATTAGTGTAACAGATGCGGACACCGGACGAAATGGATGGGTTGCCCTCTCGGTGGTGAACCAGAGCGATATTTTTGTCATAGACACAGGAAAGGGCATGCTGAGAGCCAAAGTCTCTTTGGACAGAGAGCAGCAGAGCTCCTATACTTTGTGGGTCGAAGCTGTTGACGGGGGTGAGCCTGCCCTCTCTTCGACTGCAAAAATCACAATTCTCCTTCTCGATATCAATGACAACCCTCCTCTTGTCCTGTTTCCTCAGTCGAACATGTCCTACCTGTTGGTACTGCCTTCTACTCTCCCCGGCTCCCCAGTGACGGAGGTCTATGCTGTTGACAAAGACACTGGCATGAACGCCGTCATAGCTTACAGCATCATAGGAAGAAGAGGTCCTAGGCCCGAGTCCTTTAGGATTGACCCTAAAACCGGCAACATTACTTTGGAAGAGGCATTGCTGCAGACAGATTACGGACTCCATCGTTTACTGGTGAAAGTGAGTGATCATGGTTATCCCGAACCTCTCCACTCCACGGTCATGGTGAACCTGTTTGTCAATGACACTGTCAGTAATGAGAGCTACATTGAGAGTCTTTTAAGGAAGGAACCAGAAATTAACATAGAGGAGAAAGAACCGCAGATCTCAATAGAACCAACTCATAGGAAAGTCGAGTCTGTGTCCTGTGTGCCCACCTTAGTGGCTCTGTCTGTGATAAGCTTGGGTTCTATCACACTTGTAACAGGGATGGGCATATACATCTGCTTAAGGAGAGGGAAAAAGCATCACAGGGAAGACGAAAATTTGGAAGTACAAATTCCACTCAAAGGAAAAATCGACTTGCATATGAGAGAGAGGAAACCAGTGGCTATTTCTAATATTTGACGTTTCGTTGTGGAATAACACAGAGATGTCTTAACTGACCTGGGGTAGCCTTTATCACCTAAACAAGAGTGTGTAGATGCCAGTTTCAATGGGAGACGACTAATTTATAACTTGTACTATATTGTAAATAAGCTGTTTACAGGTTTTTAAATTCAAAATCAGAGGTTATAAAATGTGTACAGCATTTTCTAATGAAAATTAGTACTAACAGCTATAGAACAGCTATAGAACTGTTATTAAAAAAAAAAGCTTGGACATGATTTGCAGCTTTCATTCACCAAGCAGACTGATAGAACCTGGGAATAAGGTAAGAAAATGGTACATTGTATTTTTTTGGTCTAAAAAGCCCTTTAACCACAAGAGGGCATCAGCTGCTCCTTCGCAGGGAACTGTTTTGAGGCATTGTACATGACAGTTGTTGTACATGAAATTAACGAAAGAGTATATTTTAAATATATTGTTTTTAACGTTTAAGAAATACGAAATTGAAATAAATTGAATTTCACTGCACTTCAATGTATGATAAGAAAGAAAAGAAATGCATTTGTAAACAGAATGTTTATTACCTCACAAGTAGATCTTGTATAGTTTGAAAGAGAAGGCATTTCCTCTTGAAAGGGAAGCGCAATTGCTCTTTAGCAAGGGTGAAGACATTGCCACACGTTACAGATTTGACCTGCTGCACAGTATTTCACTTTCCATGTACTCAAATTGCTTTCTGTTCGCTTTACCACTGCACTTGCTATTACTACAGGGGAAATGTATATATTCTCCCTTACGAACATTGCAACTGGAAATTGTGTCCAAGGAAAACAGCCAGGAGCAAAGAAATGTTTCAATCCTTAGTTGCTTTGTAGGTGTTCACGACATTTTGGTGCTTTGACAACTTGTCATGTATACTTTGTACTTGGGTTATAGATTAGGTTTTTATGTGCTTGCATTAAAAATCATATTAAAACGGAATTATTGTAGAGGCTAGTGTATACTACTGGTTGTTTTAGTTGGGCCTTTTATATAAAAGTTATACTTCTTTTTTTGTTGTTGTCATTTAGGTTTGTTGGCCACTGTTTCTGGCTTCCTTCCTTTGGCTTTGGATTAGGTCCAAGAGTTTATTTGTAAGCCCAGCAGCAGATTGCTTTGATAACTTAGCTTTTATTGAATCCTTTGCAATGAAGCAGGCTGGTTCCTCAGTGATTGATCTCTTTCACTTCATTGTGTGAGCTGGGAATTTTATTTTATAGGAGAGCTATAGCAAAATATCTGTGTAAACAAGGAATGTGTTAGCTTAAGCTGGATCATTCTACTTTTTGGCATCATGTGTCTGTACTGTACCAAACGTGTTTATATGTCTGCAAATTAAAGGTTTATATTTTCATAATTTCTTTCTCATTTTTAGCATTTTATATTTGAACATGGGCTTGTACTTTCACTGAAGTGCCTGTTATTGGCATCTGTTTGCTTTTAGAGATAAATGTGGGTACAGTGTAAATATTCTGTTTGCTAGAGTTTATATTAAACTAATTCATTACTCAGTTAAACATTGGCTAAAGCATTGAGTATGTGTGTATAAATAAATGTATATAATATATAATAGATATATAATAGAGAATATGCCTATATGCTTCACAGTTCACATGAGAATTTATACCCATGCATGTGCACATGCATATTAATTTTTCAGTATCAACTATAAACATTCATTTTACTACATAGTTATAACAAACCCTCTGTTAGCTATGTTACACTAGCTTTCAATACATTTTAAAAATACATTGCAAAAAAATTGAATGCAAACACCCAATATCTTTTGAAGTTGTATTAACTCATTTTTCTTGTTTTCTTCAGTTTGACAATTTGAATAAATAAGTATAGGAGGCAGTACTGTTTGTTACAAAAAGGACATATATTTTTATTGGAAATTCCTTTTGTATGAGAGGCACTTGAGCTAAGAAACTAAGATCATTTAACCCCCAAAACTTTTCATTCATAACGGATGTATAGCAACAGAGGAAAACATCCTGCACCAGTCATTTTTATATCTTATTTCTCTTTTTTAAAGGAAGGAACTACGTATGAAACAAGTAGCGATATTCTTTTTAAAAAAGAGTCCTCCACAGTGTAGTGATTTCACCAGGAGTATAAGTAACAAAATATTTTATTTCTAAATTTGAAGACAACTAATGTGTTTTGGGGTATAGACTTCATCTCTAGCATGAGAGATGCCTGTAACATTAATAAAAAGACATTTTTCTGAATAACGTCTTGTGCCAGGATTTCCTTTACAAAAACATCTCACTCACATTAAAAACATTCATAACAAGGAAAGTTAAAGCAAATTAAGCTGAAAGATAAAAGCCCCTTTTTACTAACACCTTGTGCTAGCACAGTTGCCAAAATGTATGCTAATCATGTCAATGTTGTTAGTGGAGCTGGCACAAAAATAAATGTTCCATTCATTAAAAACCCTAATATCCATTTAACAGTTTGAGAACCAGAGAGTCCTCTTTGCCCAATTTAATGAAGAAGAGATTGCTCTGATCTTTGCACTGCCAAATCCATTCTTAGACTACAGAGAAAATTGTTCATTTACTTGGATTGGGAAACTTAAAACCAACATAGCAATTTCAGCTACAGGGGAAAAAACTATTTTCATTACTTAAATTTTTAGAGTCGATTCCCTGACCCTATTAAAAAAAAAGGTTTCCTGGCAGTTAAGCTTCTATCAATGGTGGTTTAAAAGGAAGAAAGAAAAATAGAACCTTTTAAAATAATCTTGTAGTATGTGTATTAAAAACAAAATCCAAATCTTTTGTATTTTGGGTGTTCTGCATATGTTTTATGAAAACAACGGGCATAATCTTGCTATGAAATAACACCACTAAACGAGTATTAGAGATAGTATGAGGTTGAGTTGATTTCACTAAGATACTCATAAGGATTCTAATTTGAACTCCCAGAAAATGTTTCAGTCAACAACTGTAACAGGAGGAACTGTATCAATCCTCTCCTGAGTCTACGGAGACTCGGGTTCCAATCTCTTCTTTAAGCTGGGAAGATTCTATGGGGTCCTGACCTTTGAAAGACAATGGAGAACGTGAGGAAAGACAGTACTGAACATACGGTGCTTTTTGATTCAATATTGGGCAGCCTCAGCTCATAGAGGCCAGAGAAATAGATATCTGAGCCTTCCCTTTCCTTTCAAGTAGTTTAACACTTAACTGCAAGACTGTGGTCAATTGCTGCAAAATCCCATTTTGCTAATTGTGCAATCTCTACCTAGCGATGTGCCTTTACAGTGTGAGTTGTAAATAGATATTTATTAAAATGTAGAAAATTGAGAGTCATGCAAATAGACTCAAAGCAGGAAAAGATGAATTAAAAATTGGCAATTCCTGAGGAAAAAGATCCATTGTAATGTCTTTTCTAGTTGCTTCTGTATAAGAAAAAATCATATATATTTTTCAGTTCAATATATACGTGTATGCACACAGTCTATAATAATTTTTCAAGGGTCAGTCATTAAATTGTTTTTAAAATGATACCATTTTTTTCTCTGATAAATCCCCATATTTGGAATGTATTCCTTTAAGGGCATAGGACAAAACTGGATGAATTTTAAAACTTAACCCACTAATGTCAAGAGGTAAGAATACTGCAATGATTTAAAAAAAATCATTCAGTCATTCATTTCATTTTTATTTTAGTACTTTCATTTCCTCTTAATCCAAGATAGTTAACATATAGTGTAAGAATGATTCAAGAATAGAATTTAGTGATTCATCACTTACATGTAACACCCAGGGCTCATCCCAACAAGTGTCCTCCGTAAAGCCCATCCCCCATTTAGCCCCTCCCCCCACCCAACATCCCTCCAGCTACCCTCAGTTTGTTCTCTGTACTGAAAAGTCTCTTACGGTTTGCCTCCTTCTCTGTTTTTATCTTATTTTCCCTTCTCTTTGCCTATGTTCATTTTTGTTTCTTAAATTCCACATATGAGTGAAATCATATGATATTTGTCTTTCTCAGATTTATTTAGTTCAGCATTATACATTCTAGTTCCATTCATGTTGTTGCAAATGGCAAGATTTCATTCTTTTAAATTCAAGTAATATTCCATATACCATATCTTCTTTATCCATTCAACAGTCAGTGGACATTTGGGCTTTTTCCATAATCTGGCTATTGTGATAACACTGCTAGAAACATTGGGGTAGATGTGCCCCTTCGAATCAGCATTTTTTGTATCCTTTGGATAAATCACTAGTAGTGTAATTGCTGGGTCGTAGGGTAGCCCTATTTTTAATTTTTTGAGGAATGTCCATACTGTTCTCCAAAGTCGCTGCACAAGTTTGCATTCTTACCAGCAGTGTAAATTGGTTCCCTCTTTCTGCCTCCTTGCCAACATCTGTTGCTTGTTCATTTTAGCCATTCGGACAGGTGTGAGGTGGTATCTCATTGTGCTTTTAAATACCAGGGATTTAACTGAGAACAAGATGGAGTCTTTGACCCTTGATAACTTTAGATTACGATGCAGAAGCCAAAGAGAAGACAATCAATATCAAAACGACATGTGGGATAAACCCTACTCCCAGGATGCCAAGTGGACAGCACCTACCGCAATTTAGAAAGTATTGGAGAAACTTCCTAAGGGAGGAAGTTTGTAATTTGAACCCTCTCAAAGGAAGTGATGTCTAATTGAAAACTGTAGCCAGGGAAAGCTGGCAGAAACGGAGAGAAGGGTATTCTAGGAACAGGGAATAATGCCCAGGCACATGGGTGACAGTGAGCACGTCAAGACTGAAGACTCACAGTATTTGTGGCTGAAGGGATAAAGAGAACAAACGTTGAGCTTGGAGGTGTCCGTGTGCTGCAGGTAATAAAGGGGAACTCTTGTCATACTTGGGGCTTGCAGTCTGATCCCAAAGGGAACTTTTGAGATTTTGGTCAGAGAATTTGTGTTTTAAAAGATCATTTTGGGGCACCTGGGTGGCTCGGTCAATTAAGTGTTCAACTCTTGGTTTTGGCTCAGGTCATGATCTCACAGTTTTGTGAGTTCAAGCCCCACATCAGGCTCTGCTCTGACACTGCAGAGCCTGCTTGGGATTCTCTCTCCATGCCCCTTCCTTTCTTGTGTGTACTCTCTCTCTCAAAATAAATAAATAAACTTTATAAAAAGATCATTTGGCCACATATAAAGCTTGTATTGAAGAAGATTCTAGAGACTCACTACAAGGAGTACTGACAATTTAAGAGAAAAATTAGGCCTTCAGTCAGGGAATATGAAAGAGATACAGTATGGGACACAGCAGGTAAATAATTTACAGCTGATAAAGCTATAAATTTGTGGTACCAATAAGAAATGAAAAATCCACATGTGAGCAACCAGAAAATTCACAATTTTCATAATTGGTTTTCAAACTATTTTACAAATTGGAAAAGGACAGGGAACTCATTTCTAACCATTAAATGAGCAATGAAAGCCCTGGAGCCATAACCCCCTTTCTAATGTTGGGTTTTATGACACAGATGGAATTATAAAGGCACTAATTTACCCAGTTTATTTTGTATTTATGACCGTCAATTCTATTCAATTTAACAAACATTGTGGACCCATGTGGTATGTATCCCAACAAGAAGCTGACCTCATGACGAGTATTTTATCATTCGCAATACTTTGCTTGTAGTTGCCCTAAATATCTCTGTAAGCAGAAGTCATATTAAAAATATAAAGAAAAAGACAATAAAATGTCACATGGATAAATAAGATGTAACTATAATTTCAAGGGTTGTATGCATATCAAGAAACAGAGGAATGTCTGTTGCAGGCAATTCTGAACAAGATCCAGGAACCATGAGAGGGTGAAATGGGTATGTAGGGTCAAGAAGTATGTAGGTCTTGAGATTCAACATCATTTTTGGATAAAAGAAGTCATATAACATAGTTTATGCCTCAACTTATCTTGTGTTAAGTGATTACTAGTATCTAATACTCACTCATGGAGGTTTCAAACCCTGGCTCAAAAAACATACAGAAGATGTTAAGACAGTATTGTATGTCCTATCTCCAAGAAAAGTCAGTGTCCTCTCTTCAGAAAATTTCTCCTCCCAAGACTCATCTGCATGGAAATTATGAACTTGCTCTATGTCATAATAAAATTTTGAAAATAAATGACTTCCTACAAAATATTTCATACAAGTGAAGTGCTCCTGAAAAAGTAACTATTGTTATTGCTGTTAGAATCAACTAGTGTGTCATGAGCTTGTTTTAGTGGTTTTACTACTCATTCTTCATTCAAATTCATTGAATCAGCATTTTTATTTTACAGCGAAAATCCATAAAGTTGAGACTGTTTTAGATTGAAAGCCTATAGGCTCAAAGCAATCTACTATACTTACCCATTTCTTAAGCCCTTTGACTTTTTTCCCCCTTTTATCTTACAATGAGTTCATATGTCCTTTTTCATTTGGAAATCTAGTGAGGGACCAGGAATTTGATTTAAATGGTCAGATCATGGAACTTTAGAGATAATTTAGTTCAACCCTCTCATTTTCCAGTTGAAAAACTAAGACATAGAATATCAAGAAAAATTTGACAATTTAAGGGATTAGGGAAAAAAACAGAAATCATGAATGTAAAAAATATTCAAAATCCTATTTTAAAAAGTAGTTACTTTCCTTTCCTTCAAATATTTCCCTTAAAACATGTACTTTAATTTTGCCTTTAGGAGAAAGTTACCGAAAGTTTTATACTTACAGAAATAATACCAAAAGTAAAAAAAAAAAAAAAAAAAAAAATCTCTGAGATGAAATCTCATCTAAAAATGAGGTCAATCAAAACTAATTAGTCATAGGGGTGCCTGGGTGGCTCAGTCTGTTAAGCGTCTGGCTTCCTTCTGCTCAGGTCATGATCTCACTGTTCATGAGTTTGAGCCCCACGTCGGGGTCTGGGCTGACAGCTTGGAGCCTTGAGCCTAGAGCCTGCTTCAGATTCTGTGTCTCCCTCTCTCTCTGCCCTCTCCTGCTCATGCTCTCTGTCTCTCAAAAATAAATAAATGTTAAAAAAATTAAAAACCTACTTATTCACTTGAATTATTAAGAATCATGCATCTTCCCTGCATGCACTAGGTGAAAAAATAGACAAAAGTTTAAAGTTACTTACTCCTCATAAAGAGAAAAATATAGAAAATTATAAAATTATATATCTGACAGATATAATATTTGCAAGAAAATAGTAAGAAAACAAAATTTTAAGAGGTTATAAAGTAGAGGAGAATAATGAAGGACAATTTTATGAACCCTACAGAAATATAGAAGGAATAAAATTTATTTAAAATATGGGAATAAATATTTACTTACACAAAATTCATGTATATATTATGGAAATGTAAGTCCAAGTGTGGATACAAGGGACATGACTGATTTGAAAAGGAAGATGACCAGAGTTACATATATAGTAAGATAAATAAAGGTAAACCCAGAATGACTGAATGTAAGGAACGCACTAAATCACAAACTTTACAATCTCAAAAAAAACTTTGCATTATTGCCCTTCTCCTTACAGTTTGGGTGTAATATCCTGAAGCTTCAACAAAGATAAAAACTATTATCATTAACTATTTATTTACTAGACACATTTACTAAACATCATTAGCCCATGCCTGTTCTATGCAAGACTGTGCTGGCACAATGGTAAGTTTTCTTCCATCTTCAAAAAGATTACCCTCCAGTTTGGGAAAACTAATGTAAACCAGATAAATATAGAAATGAAGATACTGCTTCTCCCCTCTACTCCCCACCCCCTTTCCTCTTATGTATGCACCTCTACCAGAGAGACAAGGGTCATGATAGCAGATCAAAGGGCTACCCAGAGATATGTAGAATATACTGGAAGCTAATAAAGTATCAAAACTACTGGGGGAATATCATCTTTGCTATGTATATAGATTAGTAAATAGGAATTGGGTGTTTTCTGTGGATAGAACGAGCAAATTTAAAGACTTTTACGACAGATTTCTTTTACTCATCTTGAAAAGTGGAATTCCCTATGCCTCTCCAACGAAACTGCCACTTAAAACATTAAAGGAATAAATTCACTAGCCATTGTAAATCAGTTACTCCCCTCAGAAAGATCATAAATTTATATTTCAGAATAATTAAAACGTAATTATGATATTCACAGATTCTACATATGTACAAGTAACCCTGCGTCTATATTTCACAAACAGCCCTGATTTCTATTTTGCAAATATACTTTAAGTCCCTGCAAATTCATAGTTTTGTGTTAATAAACTTTATTAAGAGTGCCTGGGTGGCTCAGTCAGTTGAGCATCCGACTTCAGCTCAAGTCTTGATCTCACAGTTTGTGAGTTGGAGCCCCGTGTCAGGCTCTGTGCTGACAGCTAGCTCAGAGCCTGGAGCCTGCTTTGGATTCTGTGTCTTCCTCCCTTTCTGTCCCTGCTCTGCTCATGCTCTGTCTCCCTCTTCTCTCAAAAATAAACAAACATTAAAAAAAGAAAATATCCTTTCTTAAGGTGCCATCTTCACAATGTGGGGATTTGATTTAATGGGAATATAAAATGTACTTTGGGAAGGGTTATCTAAACCTTTCAAATCATACTATGTAACAGTATTTTTTCAATGTTATGAGATATGGCAAAATGGATGATGAGAGGATATTTTAATGTTAATGTGTGGAAAGTACTGCATATACACTCTGAATTCTACTCTTGATTATGAAGGAGAGATACTCCAGGGAAGGTAACTCTAGAAAATTCATGGGGAATAAACACTGTACGATAAAGGTAGAGTGGGATGAGCAGAGGGAACAAAAATTTTAAGTGAACAATAATTTTGAAATTCTAAAAAAATTAAATAGCTCAAAAGTATTTTTTTGAAAAGCATCATTCGCCTCACTTCCCTCCTCACCACACAGCCCCACCACCTTATTAACTTGGGAAACCAGTTTTCCTCACATTTTTTGTAGTTGTTATAAAATCCTCAGCATTTCCAAAGTCCAGATGAGTGTGGGCAATGCTGACCATAAACCAGGTGCTAAAAACACTATTGCTTTGAGTCAGCTTTCAATTTATGATCCTTTCATGTTCCAACAGTAAAAAAACAAATCCCATTTTATTTACAGAATTTTTTGTGAATAGCAGTTATATTCACTGCAAGGAGAAGAATTTCAATCACAGGTATTTAGCTTATCTCTAAAATGCTTACATTGAGTCATCTAAGCATTCAGATTTAGCGGAGCCAACTATCCTGCATATGTCTGACTTCTCCATCTAGTCCACAAAAGACTTCATCCTACAAAGAGCACTATAGAACATACCATTTTCTCCATCTCATTTGCAAATGTATTTAGCAATTTAGTGTGCAGATTTCTGTGAAGAATAACTGAGTAGACGTTGCCTGTAAGATTCTTTGAAATAAGAGATTTAATACAATTTAAGTGAATCAAATTTATTTTTGTGCATTACGCTCGACTCAGGACACACAGTTGGAAGTGCCATGACATACCAACATTCTCAATCAAAGTGTTTGGTGGAGATTGTCAATTAGCCCAACTGGAGGTGATTTCTAAAAGACCTCCGTAATGAAGGTTGATATTGGAAAAGAGGTAAAATATCTAAGAAAATTTAAAAAATATCTGTCTCATTGAACCAGGAGGAATCTTCAGACATCAATGTTTTCTTCCCCCTTAAGCTTCCATGATCATACTCAAGCATCCTGTTGGTGTTTCATACAGGAAGTTCAATAGTGTCAGAATCCATCTCCCAGCCTATCTGCAGGGAGAATAGTGCGCCAAAGATGGCCATGCCTGAGTGCCGGGTAACTATGAATATGTTACATAACATGGCAAAAGGGGTTTGCATATGTAATTGACGTTATGGCCCTTAAAATAGGGAGACACCCAGACTTAAGGACATAGACTCCTAACTCACAGTCAGCAAGAAAACCATACGAAACTGAATTCATAAACAACCTGAATGAGCTTGGAAGTGCACTCAGCCACAGAGCTTCCAGAAAGCAGTACAAGCCTGCTGACACCTTCATTTCTGCATCGTAAACCACTGAGCAGAGGACCAGCTGAGTGACTCAGGACTCAGACTGCTGAGGAAGGGAAGAGGAGTTAACAAATTGGGATTATTTTAAACTGCTAATTTTGTGGTAGTCTGTTAAAGCAGTAATAGAAAACTACTACTACAGTATCCTGAAAAATACATTATACATCCATTAAAGGCCAAGTTTAGTTGACTTATTATAAAAAAATCGTTTTGAATTTCAGGCAACTTTTACAATAGATGTTCGCATTTTTCTTTACAAGAGTGTTAAGTACATATCTAGTTATATTTTGCTAAGTGAAGAAAAAAACAAATCTTAAAATAATCCACATAAACGTATACAGAACACAAAACCATGTACTGTGAACCTACTGTGTTCCAGGCATTGTAACCATGACAGTTAGATTCTATGTTCACTTTATTTTTACTAGGTCGCAGAAATAAACAGAAAACTGGAGATAGTTTTATTCCCATGAAGGATTTTCTTGGTTGACTAAAGCTAGAATAACAGTGTTGAATTGCTGAATTCATCTCAGACCCAATGTGGGATGAGATGAACTGAATGGTGGATACTTGTAATTGAGAAATACCCTTGGTAGATGTGTTATGATTACATATGTAAAAGGTTGTTCTGACTTAAAAAAAGATGCCTGTTAAAATGTATCTTTATTTTGTCATTGCAGACAAAGGAGCCTTTCTAATGGAGGAGTCTCTCCAATCAATGGCTCATTTGAAGTGACTTGTAATCTTTAATCTTTTGAAAATAAGCACTTTGGGGATTTTTTTAAAAAACAAATTCTACTTTTCTACTAACTCCACTTCCCATTCAAAATCTGCCAAAGAGTAAATTCACAGTAAAAGATGGAGTTCATTAGAATCATTGATTTAGTGTGCACTGACTTTTATTGGGCATTTATTATTGGCACAACCAATACATAATAGTCCAACAGAACTAGATTATAGAATACATTTTGTACTGGTAAAATGATATCATTTTGCAAGCACAGTCAAATATTTTGGATTCATATCAGAATTCCTGTGACTGAAAGGTTAAAATACAACGTCACGTTATTCTTCATTTGGTAAAAAGGTCTCTTTCTTAAATGTGTACATTTCTCTTTCACCTTGTATGTCAGCCTAGCCTTTCTGATGATTGTAGGCGTTTTGTTCTAAATTCTAATTTAAGAAAAAATTGAGGACAGTGGTTCAAGTATGTTTGAAATTCAAACATTAAAACATTTTTAAAATAAAATATATTACAAGAATAGAATTTTCATAGTTAAGAAAAAATAATCGGGGTGGAGACAAGGGATTGTTTTCCTTTCCTTAGTCTGTCTTTAAATTCCAGTTAGTTAACATATAGTGTAATGTTAGTTTCAATTGTAGAATTTTGTGACTCATCACTTACATACAACACCCAGTGCTCACCACAAGTGCCCATCACCCATTTAATCCATCTCTGTGCCCACCTCCCCTCCATCGATCCTCAGTTTGTTCTCTATAGTTAATATTCTGTTTTGTGCTGCCTATGGAGAGAGAAGGGATCTTATGTGATCATTTAGAATACATTTTCATAAGAAACTGGGGTGATCACTTCTAGGGCTAAATATCTCATTTCTAAATGTTGCCCAATTCTAAGCTATACTTTCACAAAAGGAACAGGCCTCTCCTAACATCTGTCTAATCACCCTCAAAGTTGTGGAACAATTTCTACTAGGGGTAATCACTTAGGGAAACATGGTTAGAACATGTGGAAGCTACAGAACTGCTGTATCACATGGAGATGAAAAGCCTGGCCTTTTCTTCTCTTCTGGAGGTTTGGCCATTGGCTAAACATGAGCCTAGTGCTGATGATGGTATTTCCTGAAGACCATGAAAGAGATCAGTGCGTGCAGATATATGTCCCTGAAGTCCTGCTCAGGCTTGGGTTGGGATGGGGAGGTTTTCAAACTTGTCAGAAAACCTACAACATTGTAGTCTCTTCCCTGAAGGCTTTTTAAGCAGTCCCTGTCATGGAATACTGACAGGAATGGGCTTTGAAGTAACCGGTGCCCAGAAAAGGGCTAAGTAGCTAGCTACAGAGGTCTTCCAGCCCTGTAGGGGAGCAGTGCTGCTCAGAGCCTTGCCACTTGATGTGTGGCACACAGATTAGCTGTTCAGCATCTGCCTGCTCATGAGACATAAAGAATCTAGGGCCCACCTCAGATCTATTAAAACAGAATCTGTAATCAGGTTCCCAGTTGATTTGCATGTACATTAAAGGTTGATAAAAATGTGTTTGGATCATTGGCTCTCAAGCTTGTCTGCATGTTGAAATAACCCAGGGTGTTAAAACAGACAAACAAACAAACACCTGATACCTAGGTCCCACCTACCAACTTTCTGATTGAATGGCTTTGGGGTGTAGGAGGGGAATCAGGATTTTTTTGAAAACTCCCCAGGTGATATAAATGTGAAACAAAATTTGAGAATCACCAGGTTTGAGTTCCATTATTTCTGTAATTTGCCATTTTTACTTGATATTCTAATGTCCAGCCTATTAGAGATGTATTTCATCACTGGGGTCCCCTCCAAACCTGCTCTAAAAGAGGACACAATTTCCAGCAATCCCTAAAGATGAAACTCATAAATTAGCGTGAATCAGGTCTTTTTTTCCCAACAGAATGTTGTTATCATTGTCATCATCAAAAGCAGACAACATCACTAAAATGGTACACAGTATGTCTATTCATGCCTTCTGGAAGTTTTAGTCTAGGACAGTTATTGGCATATAAGTTTGATGTGCACAGTGCCTTTGTCTTAAAAATAAAAAGCTGTAGCTCCAGAACCTAATAATGTCTGCTACATCGTAGAGACTCATGCAAATATTTGTGGAATGAACAAAAGCAAGAATGACAGGTAGTCCTAAAAATAAGTTAGAATAATGATGCACTTTGGAAGAAAACAGTTATATCTTGACTTTAAAAGTCAATATAGCAGAGGCTTGGAGCTAAACCTGGAGTGTTACTCCATGGAAGTTCCGCAGTGAAAACATGTGTGATCTGTCTTGTCATCAGACTTCATGTTCTGGTTCGTGCAAGAGTGAGGGAGTGGGTAACAGAACAGAACATACTACCATGTATGGCCCCTGCGGCAAAAGTTGTAATTATTCAGGAGGGTGTCTTCTCCATGATCTGGAAACCCTATTTCAACCACCAAATATGAGAAGTGTTAGTAAGAAATAAGAATAGAAGAAAAGTATAGAAAATACATTTTAGGCATGGAATGGACAAAAATGGAATTACTATAAATTTTAACTGTTAGGAATAAAAAAAAGTGCTGATGATAATACCACTATTTATCTTCCCATAAATATATATATACATATATACGTATAAAACTACTATATACATATATACATAGTTATGTTTTTGAGAGAAAGAGCAAATGAGCAGGAAAGGGGCAGAGAGAGAAAGGGAGAGAGAGAATCCCAAGCAAGCTCCGTGCTGTTGGCACAGAGCCAGAAGTGAGGCTTGAACTCACCAACCTTGAGATCATGACCTGAGCAGAAATCAAGACTGAGCCACCCAGGTGTACCCATCCTCCCATTTTACATGACTGAATATAGAAATTGAAAACATACAGAAATAGAAAACTATTGCCTAGCTCCTTGAAGAAAAAAAGGACTGACAACATTCAACAAGGTAAAGAACACAGGTGTTTACATCCTGGATCTTGCAACAACTGGTATTAAAATCTTTGGGAATTTTCAGAGGTGTCTTAGAGCCTCATTTTCTCCAAATGCACACAGTAAGATGGCCCTGGGGATGTTCTGAGGATTGAAGATAATGCATGCCCGTGGAGAACACTATGCCTTGTACATGGCAGTCAGTGGCTTACTTCCCTTTCGCCTGCCTCACCTTTTTTAAAGTATGACGTATCAAAGGGCATAGATATTTCGAAGGCCAATTTTTAAATCCTCAGAGGCTAGCACTAAATATTTGTTAAATGGACAAAGAATTAAAAAGGTGGTGGGTGTTATTCTGGGTTTCAGTTGCTTTAAATGGGGGGTGGGAGGCAAGCCCATGAAGGCATGTGATAATTGATTCATAAATTAATGTATTAAAAAGTAAGCCAGTCGGAGAAGGACAGAAACCATATGTTTGCACTCATAGGTCTAGCAGGAAAACAAGAGAGACCTAATGGAGAACCAGGGGGAGCGGAGGAGGGAGAGAGAGTTGGGGAGAGAGAGGGATGCAAAACTTGAGAGACTATTGAATGCTGAGAATGAACTGAGGGTTGGGGGGGAGGGGGAGGGGGGAAAGAGGTGGTGGTGATGGTGGAGGGCACTTAAGGGGAAGAGCACTGGGTGTTGTATGGAAAACAATTTGACAATAAAATATTATGGAGAAAAAAAAATTCTCATTATGCATCTAGTATGTGGCATATACCGAGATATTTTTCAAATGTGCTATTGGAACTATGCTTTGGAGCTCAGGGTTTAGTTAAGGACACTGAAAACAAAACTGCAATTTAATGAGATAAATGTCTTAAGAGGGGATGAATGAAGCCAGGAGAATCAACTGAAGCATTCGGTCTACATTATTTTGTATGCAGCTGGTTTCAGTTTCAAAATTATTAATAATCTCAAGGCTGAGTACATTTCAGTGAGTGTCCACATACACTGTTCCAGCAGAACAGGCAGGAAAGGCAAGTGGAAAGGTTTTGGGAGTGTGGGCCACAGCGGCGTCATCTGCTCCTTCGTTTACAGACCTTTCTTTCTTTTTCCTGCCTCCTGCTTCATAATTACGTCCAAATATTTCTCTCATTTGTTTTCCTGGCCCTTCCATCTGAGACATGATGCCAGTAATATAGGCGATCTTCATTTGGCTCCTTTCTTTCTAGTCTACACCGCTACCTTATCATTTTGGTAAAAAGGTCGGATTTGTCAGTTCCTTCTCACACCTTGAGGTGGACATACTGATACATTTATGATTAAAAATTAAGTCTCCAGACAGTAAAAGTGCTAAGACAACTATCGCTCTCACTCTTTAATAAGCAAACTGCAAATGAAACACAGAGGGTAACTCTTAGATCCTGCTTTGCGAATATACACACAAAAACTTTTCTTCTAATAGAACTGTATTATCATATTGACAAGTACAAAGCTACATCATTTCAAGGAGCCCATGCTGCTGGAAAATTCAAACAGGTTTTGATGCAAGTAAAAACTGGGAATTATTTTCTGGAAGACTATTGGCCAGTGATGTACATATTGCAAAATGTGCATTTTTTTCCTCTGCACTTTGCACACAGCTTCAAACTTGTGCAGAGTTTAACAGTTATGAAAAAAAACATATTTACATTAATAATAAATAATGGGTGAAAAAACTATGACATAAATATAGTTGAGACAATATATGCCTAAATCATCAAAAATGACATAAATTTTTTTGTTTCCCTACATTATCACCAAAAGTACCAGAGTTACCGTATTTTTCTTATATATGAATTATCACACTCCAGAGAAAGGCTGCCCATTCAACTAGAACAGGGTTTCTGAACCTGGTATGTATATAATTTACATGCGGGTAGAAAATACATATTTTGTGATCCAGGAATACAGCAATGAGTTGAGCTTAGCCCTGCTGGTAGCTTTTTTTTTAAATGTCTTTTATTTATTTTTAAGAGACAGAGAGAGACAGCACTAGCAGGGGAGGGTCAGAGAGAGAGAGAGATACAGAATCCGAAGCAGGCTCCAGGCTCCTGAGCTAGCTGTCAGCACAGAGCCCTACGCGGGGCTCTAACCCACGAACCGCGAGAACATGACCTGAGTCCAAGCTGGATGTTTAACCGACTGAGCCACCCAGGCAACCCTTGATTTCTCTGTGTAAGAGCCTGTGTGAGTATAGGGCTAATAGAGAAGGAAAAAGAGAAAAGATGGAGAAGGGGGAGGTAGGAAAGGGAGAGAAAGACAGGAGAGGAAAACAAAACAGAAAGTGATGGTATCTTTTAAATCCTTCCATCCATCTGTGCTTGAAACCAGACACTCTGGAGATTTTCCACTTTCTGAACAATAAATCCACTCTGCTGAATTTAGTTCTCCAAATTACTTCAAATTGTCACCCTGGTAATTAGATTTTTTAAAAGACTTGACTAATATTTCATTGGAACAACGGGTCGGTAGTTCTCTAAACTCACCAGGATATCTATGTCTCTGCATTCTGCATATGTTGGTCCCTCAGCTTAGATGCCTTTCCTCTCTTACCCACTTGAAAAACATCTACAATTCATTAAGTCTTAGCTCAAGTGCCTTTTTTTTTCTGGAAAGCCTGCTCTCTAGAGCTTATTTTCTTCTGCTTTCAGGGCACTTTGCACATACCTATACCATAGCAGTGAATTGAAAATTCTTTTGGATGATAACTTCTTCCATGAATTTCTTATCACCAAAATAGAAGTTTCTCAATGGAAAGAGATTTATAAAGAAAAAGAGAAAAAATTAGATTTTTTTTCCAAATCAGATCAGAGATCTATCCTTCAATATTTGGTTTTTAAGCCCAATCCAGAAGCTAATTCCTAACAAAGGGTAAGATTCTACTCTGTTGCTGTTTTTTTCTTTTTTTTTTAGACTTTCACTTGAATCAATTTACATTATGTAGGAAAAATAGTCTATCTATAACATGTTCAGTACCTTTACGTTTGCTCAGAAATTCATGAGGCAAAACTGTTCTCATTAGCTTCCCCTTGCCCCAGAAATTTCTGGGTCATCTTAAATTATTAATAACTTAGGTGCTGTGGCATCTGCTATCAATGTGGGCTCTGGAAATGTACAGTATTAAGTAAAAAATAAATTGTAAATATCCATGGAATAATGGATAGAAGTATAATTGATGCACCTTTTTACGATAGAAAAATATAGGATCCTAAGCCAAAAGGCCTTGATTCAAGATCAACTTTTGCCAGCTATAATTATGTTGGTGACATTGACCAAATTAGCTTTCAGAATATCAGTTTCTTATTCAGAAAATGTAGACATTACTATGAAGTTGAAATAATACTAAAAGAAAAGCAGATAGGCGAAAATAATTAGTATATTCTCAAATGCTAGATTTGATTTAGCAGCAAAGAGGTCATGATGGCCTTAACAAGAGAGGTTTCAATGCGTAGTGTGAGTGAAGGCAAAATTGTGGTAGAATTTAGAGTCATCAGAAAGTAAATAGGGGCAGACAATTCCTTTCAAGAAATTTAGCTTTGAGAGAAAGGGAAATATAGGGTAAAGTCGAAGAAGGGTATATGTTTGGAGAATGTTTTCTTTCCTCCTGCCTCCTGTGAAAAACATTGCATGCAGTGGAATTCATATGAAAGGAAGTTCAGAAGGAGAAAATCAAGAAAAACCAGTAGCTCAAGCCGAAGCCAATTCAGGACAGCGTATTTTCTGAAGAAGAGGTAGAGGCCAAAGATGGGTGAAACTGCAGAATGGGTGTAATTATAAGTTGGTTGAAGAAACTTAAAGGAGTAATTACCTATTCTTTCTGTGATGTGCAAAGAAATAGATGAAATCATCTGTTGAGAAGTAAGGGCAAAAGGGAGAGTCAGAAATTTGTGGACAGTGGAGGATGTTTGAAATAACTGCTTTTGGAAAGAGAAAAGGAGCTAATTATGGAAAGGACCAATGGATGCCTTGAACTTGAATTTGCATGATTTTGTGATCTTCCAAATCACTCTTCATGTACATGGATGCCAGCACAGGGAAAGAAGACCTGTGAATCTCACCCAAGACAGATTTTGCAAGGCAGGAATGATGAAAAGATAATGGGATAAAGGTAATGAAAATACTGGAAAAGGGGTGGTCAAAGTAGACAGACATTAAAACTTAAGAAAGATGTAAAAATATTCTGATGAGAGGGCTGCTGTGGAGAAAGTGGAGGACTCTGTAGGTTTAGAATATATAGTGTGGAGGAACTGAGTTATTTACTGTTTATTTTTTTTAATTTTTTTAAAGTTTTATTTATTTTTGAGAGAGAAGGAGAGACAGCATGAGCAGGGGAGGGTCAGAGAGAGAGAGAGAGACACACACAGAATTTGAAGCAGGCTCCAGGCTCTGAGCTAGCTGTCAGCCCAGCCTGATGCGAGTCTCAAACCCACAAACCGTGAGATCACAACCTGGGCCAAAGCCGATGCTCAACCGACTGAGCCACCCAGGCGCCCCAGAACTGAGTTATTTAAGTTAAAAGAGGAGGCTAGAGGGTTGTGGCCAGATATAACAATGTATTTATCATTTTACAAGTGGAGCAGTTCTGGCCAAATGCATGGTCGAAAGTGTGACCAGAGGGCAGGAGGCGTACTCAGGGCACGTAAGAGGGTCACTGGATATAAGTGCCTGGATCAATGACATGGATGATAGAGTATCCCAGAGTGTCGGCACTTACGGAAGTAGGGAGTGCTGCAAGGAATACGCTGTATCTTCAGTGAGTGAGTGGGAAGACAACGAACTTTGGGGTTGGCAATGACCAAGAAAAGTAGTAGAGCAGGATTTTAATGTTTCATTCTAAAACACTATTTATGGCATGAAACAAAGTGCTTTTTACCTCCCACTGTTCCTCATCGTTCATTCATGTACTCACTGCCCAAATCGAAAAATCACACAAGTTTTATGAATTCTCTGATGAATCCTAAATTATTTTTTATTTAAAAATTTAAAAAAAAACACCTTCCAGGGCACCTTGGTGGCTCAGTCGGTTAAGCCTCCGGCTTCGGCTCAGGTCAGATCTCACGGCTCATGGGTTCGAGCCCCTTGTCGGGCTCTGTGCTGACAGCTAGCTCAGAGCCTGGAGCCCGCTTCAGATTCTGTATCTCCCTCTCTCTCTGACCCTTCCCTGCTCACACTGTCTCTCTCTGTCTCTTAAAAATAAATAAAAAACATAAAAAAAATTAAAAAAGAAACACCTTTCATGAACTCTAAATATCAAACACTGTTTCAACCCCAAAAACCTTTCATTCATCTTCTCACTCTGAACCCTTCTATATGCTTAAATTGGTTGGGCATTTAAAATCACATAACCAATTTTAGGGACGCCTGGGTTATGGCTCACTTGGTTGAGTGTCTGACTCTTGATTTCAGCTGAGGTCATGATCCCAGGGTGTGAAATCAGGCACCGACTTTGGGTTCTTTACTGGGCATGAAGCCTACTTAAGATTCTCTCTCTCCCTCGCTTTCTGCCCCTCTCTCACTCATATGGGTTTGTGTGTGCACATGTTCTCACTCTCACACAAATAAAAAAAATACTTTAAAAGTCACATGACCAGTTTTATCAAAATTGTCTGAACATTCTCACCTTTGTTATCACGGTTTGCAAAGTGATGTTATTTATATCTCATTAGATCAATGAGACCATTTTAAAATTCCATCGTATGAATTTTTGTGAAGGCCCATGAGAGGAGGGCCCACCAGAGACCGGAGTGATGAAAGTCATTCCCAGGGTCAGAGAGTAAAGAGGACACATGGCATCTCTGGACCCAGAGCCATGTGAGGTGTGAGGAAATAGAGAATTAGGTGGGCATCAGGGCAGTGGCACCCTTTGGAAAAAGCCATGTTTCTGCTCAATTTAGAAAATGAAAGAAAAAATTAAAGAAGAGTATAATGTTAAAAACTTGATTATGGCAGAATTCTAATCTGAGGCATAAACGGTAGAATCTTTTATCTGCTGCCCATGATCACTGAAGTTCAGAGCATAGGAGCCAGGCCCATCATTCATGGCAGCCAGTAGCTGGATTAAAGCCAGGGAGAAAAGACATCACATTTACCATTTCTAGGAACAAAAGCCTTGGATTCAGATGTGAGGAAGAATGTCCACATGTGCTGGCCAAAGAAGTTCTTCCCTAAAATCTCAGAACTAGATAACTGAGGATTTGTAAAGGAGAAAATGTTTTCTTTTGGGGGGCGGACAGGAACTAATGTGTTAGAAGTAATTTGTGTGTGTGGCAAAGGATGGGGAGGTCACAGAGGGTGGGTGGGTGATGGTGTAAAATCACTGCGTCCACTTGTCAGTCGGAAATCTACCTTCAAGTTTGGAGTCCAAGAGTAGGGGTACCCTGTGCTTCTATATCTGAGTTCAGTCGAGGCAAGAAAAGAAAACCTGGGACTGGAGAGAAGAAATCTCATTATGGACATGTGTGGAATTTGAAGGGTTCGGATGCCTAGTGATCACTCATGCTTTCTGGGTCTAGAGAGTGGAGAGGAATTGGAAAGCTCCCCTTGTCTCCAAAGAATGTACAGAAGATCACACAAGAAACCTGCTGGGCTGGACATGAGTTAGCTATCCCAGTACAGTTTGGGCTAGCCCCACTGAGAATTTTGTGAAGATACAGCTCGTGTATTGGTGGGTCATTGGTAGCAGAAGGCAAAATGGAAATAGAATAATATACTTTAATTCCATTCGGCTCATCATTCTTATGCCAACGCCTATGACCTCAGTTGTATTTATATTCTGAAGAATCTAGAGATTCCTATCTCCACAATGACCCTCTAGCAATAGGCGTGCTTAGCAGGACTTATAAATTAATTAACTTCATTATGGACAGACAAGAAGAAAACCTCAGAAGTACATTTGAATCTTAACATGATTGAATTATAAACCGATATTAAACAGAAATAACAAGTTTGACTGAATTTACTTTGAATTGGCAAGATTAAGTTTTCCATTATTCAGTGGAATGAGATTTAGGATAAAAGTTAGGTTGAGATACAAAAATGCAGTTACATTTTACACATGTGAGCATATAAACAGTAAAATATGTACCTACTACAAACACAATAGGGTTTGGGTCAGGCAAGTTCTAAAACAAAAAACTAGGAGACAGATGGAGTGGAATACTGGCACAAAAGAAAGGACAATATGAGTTTAATAGGTGACTGAAGAGACTTGCATCTAGAATACAGATGAAAATACAAAATGGTGACCTTAAAGTGAACAAAAGAACTCCTGATGGTCCCATAGAGAATGGGAAATAGGCACTTGGGAGAAGAAAATACTGGAGACACTTGGGATTTACTTGCAGATTGAGTTACACAAGGGATCAAAGTCTGAATATTTTTATGCCAGTCTTGAAAGCTACTATGTTTTGGCTGAATTTCAGAGTTTAAGAAAGAGGACCAAGGCTCAAGACCATAGGTATTTCTTTTAAGCTTCAAAGAGGATCCCAGAGTCAATAGTAAAGGTGGCAGTATGGTATCTCATGAATTCTAAGAGGCAAAATTTTGCACAGGTATCACCTCTGAAATAGAGATGGATGTTACCCTTGGTATTGGCACTGTTTCTCCTAACTTAGTGCTACATGTTATAATTAATGATATCTAAGTTTTCAAAGAAATATGTATTACACAGGTTTTCATTGAAGAAACCAGTTTCATATCTGGTTCCCTCTTGATTGGAATGCCAAAGTAAGTCTTCGATCTTGTACTCAAATCATCTATAATCTAGTATGAAGACAACTGAATAGAATGTATTTTCCAAAGGCTATATGTGACTTGGAATGCAGCTCTAAGTCAGAGTTAATTGACTGATGCACAAAACCTTGACAGAACTGAAATCTTACTTTAAATAACTGGAATAATACATCCCTCAATCCTAACTTTTTTTATTATGAACACTATACTTTACCCAAAATATTCTAGAATTCAGAGAGTTTTTAAAAGATAGGATAAAATGACAAAATAATGTTTCATATTTGTACATGTCATTTTATAAACTCTAATATGAACTGCAATGATATAATGTATTTTAATAATTCTTTTATCTTCTTATCATTTTAAAAATCCAGAATTTTGTATCAGTTTTCAAAAGATTTTTTTTTCTTTACAGGAAAAAAAAAACACTTAGAATTTGCAGAAACTCATCAGATAATGTGAGGTGCCTTTACATAATGATGTTTTTAATTTAGGACTTTTGATAACTCAAGGGCAAATTATTTTGCACACTAAAGATTATTTAGAGGGGCGCCAGGGTGGCTCAGTCGATTAAGCCTCTGACTTCGGCTCAGGTCAGATCTCATGTTTGTGGGTTCGAGCCCCGCGTCAGGCTCTGTGCTGACAGCCAGCTCTGAGCCTGGAGCCTGCTTCGTGTTCTGTGCCTCCTTCTCTCTCTGCCCCTCCCCCTCTCATGCTCTGTCTCTCTCTGTATCAAAAATAAATAAAACATTTAAAAAATTAAAAAAAGGGCCATATGTCATTCCCTCTCATTGCCATGTAGTACTCCATCGTGAATATATACCACATCTTCTTGATCCATTCGTCAGGTGATGGACATTTAGGCTCCTTCCATGTTTTGGCTATTGTTGACATTGCTGCTATGAACTTTGGGGTACATGTGCTCCTATGCATCAGTAGTTCTGTCTCTCTTGGATAAATCCCCAGCAATGCTATTGCTGGGTCATAAGGGAGTTGTATGGATAGTTTCTTGAGGAACCTCCACACTGTTTTCCAGAGCGGCTGCACCAGTTTACAATGCCACTAACAGTGTAAGAGGGTGCCCATCTCTCCACACCCTCTCCAACATCTATAGTCTCTTGCTTTGTTCATTTTAGCCACTCTGACTGGCATGAGGTGGTATCTCAGTGTGGTTTTGATTTGTGTTTCCCTGATGATGAGTGATGTTGAGCATCGTTTTATGTGTCTGTAGGCCATCTGGATGTCCTCTTTGGAGAAGTGTCTGTTCATGTCTTCTGCCCATTTCTTCACTGGGTTATTTGTTTTGTGATTGTGAAGTTTGGTGAGTTCCTTGTACATTTTCGATATTAGCCCTTTATCTGATATGTCATTTGCAACTATCTTTT
>NC_043703.1:42731056-42808267 GCF_006229205.1 Suricata suricatta
AGTTTGCTGGCATATAATTTTTCATAGTAATCTCTGATGATTGCTTGTATTTCTAATGGATTGGTTGTAATAGATCCTTCTTCATGACATATGGCCCTTTGTAGGAAAGTGGATGGACCTTGAGGGTGTCATGCTGAGTGAAGTAAGTCAGGCAGAGAAGGACAGAAACCATATGTTTGCACTCATAGGTCTAGCAGGAAAACAAGAGAGACCTATTGGAGAACCAGGGGGAGCGGAGGAGGGACAGAGATTTGGGGAGAGAGAGGGATGCAAAACTTGAGAGACTATTGAATGCTGAGAATGAACTGAGGGTTGAGGGGGAAGGGGGAGGGGGAAAAGAGGTGGTGGTGATGGTGGAGGGCACTTAAGGGGAAGAGCACTGGGTGTTGTATGGAAAACAATTTGACAATAAAATATTATGGAAAAAAAATTAAAAAAAAAGATTATCTAGAGGTTTTTCTTCAATTAAAAAACTAAGCTAATGTTTAGTACCTTTATATTAAAAATTTTTTAAACTCAGGGTGCCTAGGTGACTCAGCTGGTTATGTGTCCAACTTTGGTTCAGGTCACAATCTCATGGTTCGTGAGTTCGAGACTCAAATTGGGCTTTCTGCTGAGGTCTCTTCAGATCCTCTGGCCCCTCCCCTGCTCATGCTCCCTCTCTCTCTCAAAGTAAATAAATAAACTTAAAAAAATTAGATAAAAACATTTTAAGAGCAGCTGGGGGACTCAGTCTGTTAATCACTGACTTTGGCTAAAGTCATGATCTCACAGTTCATGAGTTCGAGTCTCACGTTGAGCTCTATGCTAACAGCTCAGAGCCTGGAGCCTGCTTTGGATTCTGTGTCTCCCTTTCTCTGCCCCTACCCTGCTTGTGCTCTGTCTGTCTCTCTCTCTCTTTCTCAAAAATAAATGAAAATATTTTTAAAAATTAAAAAAACTTAAAAACTCATCTTTTCTCTTGGCTGTTACATTAATTTTATAAATCTTTTATTTACAGATCTGGCAATTTTAAGAGTTTTTTTAATTTTTATTTTTTTATGTTTTTTTAAATTTATTTTTGACAGACAGAGAGAGACAGTGTGAGCATCGGAGGGTGACAGAGAGAAGGAAATACAGAAGCTGAAGCAGGCTCCAGGCTTTGAGCTAGCTGTCAGCAAGGAACCCAACATGGGGCTCGAACTCATGAACTGTGGAATCATGACCTGAGCCAAAGCTGGACGCTTAACTGACTGAGCCACCAGGCACCCCTTAACAGTTATTTTTGAAAAGTGATTAGTCCCGTTTACAACTTAGAAGACATTAAATCCTAAAACAATATGAGACAGTTTTCTTTTATCATGTTAAAAAAGTAATCTAACACTACCAATCTAACTTTTTGAAGAATAAATTTTGATATTAGCAAACATGTTTTGGCACCACATTTTTTAAACACTATTAATACTCATTTCTGATTTTTCTTGAATATGGTGTTGAATTATTTTCAGGCATTTTGATAAGGATTCTGCATTCACATTCATAAGTGAAATCGAACACCATGGTGATTACTTTCTTCTTTTTGGGAGAGAGGATTTCTTCATTCATTGCATTCTTTAAACACTTTACAGTCCAGGGATGCACAAAAATATGAAATAAAACATTTCCACATGTGTCATCCTGTGGAACAGTTAGGCAGAACTGCATTTAGGAAAGACTGAGCGGGGGCATCTTGTCCTGCCATGCAGGGAGCAGTCTCAAGAATGTTTGGCCAAAGTCTGTCGTCTAAGAGCCCTGGCAGCCATGTGTCCTGCCACCCAAGTCACAGTCCTGGAGCAGCCTGTGTGAGGCACAGCCTTGCCACAAACAGGGCGATGGATTTCAAAGTACAGCGCCTAGAACACTTGTTCGATTCCGTTCTCTACAGCAGTAGACTGGCAGGTGTGTTCTCTCTTTAAACCACAACAAACGCTTTAAAAAAGACTCCATATTACCTCATCTGTAACATAGGGTAAAAATACTAACTTCTCCCAAAGCTCGTTTTCAGGATTAAACAGTCCACGACTACCGAGAACAACAAAAAATAAAAAAGCCACGAAAACAAAACAAACAAAAAAAAAACCCCTGAACACAGAATAAATGCTCTAAAAGTGTCTTAAAATAAAATTAAATTAAAATGTGCAAACCAGTCCCTAGATATTCTCTTTGCAAGTACAATGTCTTCTTCATTCGCATGGAGAGCAGAACTCATGGTGTTTGTAAGTTTAAATCTATTCTGAAGGAATACAGTGTCTCTGAGTCTCTAGAGACCTGGCTGACTCATAAGTTTTATCAGTGGCATATTTTTGTAGGGATATGATTTCTGTTGCTCATGTTTTTTTTTTCTTTTTTGAGGAAATCTATGCTTGTTCAGTACTACAGCAATGTGGAAGGTAGGCTATGTTCTCTGAAAGACTGATGTGATTCTCTAACAAAATTTTTCTCAGGAGGTCTTCAGTGTGGATTAAAAGAGAATGTTATATAGAAGACACACACACACACACACACACACACACACACTCACTCACACACACAACTCACAAAGGCATGCCAGCAGTGGCAGACCAATTGGGAAATCTGACTTCCGCTTGAGTCAGAAATAGAGGCAGCACAGGTTCATGTTTATGGAGTGTCCCTATGCCTCTTTTTCCACAAAGGGGCCCCAGGGGTGAGATTCTTGACAGACCTGTAATTTGTCCTTAGCACTACTGCAGTTCATCTAGGACCTGTCACTCTCTTTGTAATTAGAACATTCTGAAGTAATTGTGCATCTCTTTACAATGCCTCTTGAATAGCAAACAGCGCACACGACCTACAATCACTTGAGTTTGTCTTTTCATGAACATTAATATTTCTTTCACAAAAGATCACTTGAAATGTGTCTATAATAGTTTTATAATTGCATAAATTAAATGGCATGAAATCTAGATTAAAATGATGCTTTCTTGCCTTTTTATTCATCAAAATAAATCATTTTTCTAATTTTACATGAAACAGAGCTGCTGTCTTTTTATTAAACTATTATTATAATGATGCTTAATATTTAATAACATCACTTAAGAAATCTGCCTCTAATTATCTTAATGTCAGTCACCCTTACTCCTCAAGGTAACTGGTCATTTACTTTAGACTTTAATGGAAAGTCAGGCCAGTCTATTTCTACAGACTGGACTCTTAGATTCCACATATAAATGATATTACACAGCATTTGACTTTCTCTGTCTGACATATTTAACCTAGCATAATGCCCTTAAGGTCCATATATGTTGAAGGAAAGCCAGGATTTTCATCTTTTTATGACTAAGTAATATTTCACTGTATTCTGCACATGCACACCACACACACACACACACACACACACACACACACACACACAACATTTTCTTTAACATTCATCTCTTAGTGGACACTCAAACTGTTCCCATGTTTGGCTATTGTAAATAATGCTGCAATATATATGGTGATTCAGATTCTCTCTTCAAGATAAGTAACCTCATTTCCGATAGATGTATACCCAGAAATGAGATTGCTAAAATCTGCTGGTTGTTCTCTATTTAATTTTTTAAGGAACATCAATACTGAGTTCATAGTGGTTACACTAATTTACATTCGCACCAACAGTGCACCAGGGTCCCTTTTCCATCATATCCTTGCCAACATTTGTTGTCTCTTGTCTTTTTGATCATTGCCTTTCTGACAGATGTGAGGGGGATATATCATTGTGGTTTGGATTTTTTTTCTCTCAGATGATTAGTGATATCAACCATCTTTCCACATACCTGTTAGGCATTTGTAGGTCTTCTTGGGAAAAATGTTTAGATCCTCTGCTCAATTTTTAATTGGAGTACTGGGTTGTTTTGCTATTGAGTTAAATAAGTTGCTTATGCACTTTGTGTATTAACTTCTTATTGTATTTATGGTTTGCAAATACTTTCTCCCAGTCCTTTGGTTGCCTTTTCATTCTGTTGATAATATCTTCTGCTATGCTGAAGGCTTTTACTTTGATGTAGCCCCACTTATTTTTTATTTTGTTAGTGCTTTTAGTGTCATTTATAAAATATTGTTGCTAAGACTGATAAGGAATTTTTCCCTATGTTTTTTTTTCTAGGAGTTTTACAGTATCAGCTCTTACATTTGTATCTCTAATCCATTTCAAAATAAGTTTTGTGAGCGGTGTAAGACAAGCGTTCAGTTTCATTCTTTTACGTGTGAAGATCCAGTTATCCCACCAACACTCATTGAAGAAACTATCCTGTCCTCACTGAGTATTTTTGGCTCCTTTGCCAAATATTTATTGACCAAATATGTGAGGATTTCTTTCTGAGTTCTTGATTCTGTTCTATTTATCTATAGATGTGCCATACTGTTTGATTACTAGTGCTATATCATATGTTTTGAAATCAGGAAGTGTCATGCCTCCAGTTTGTTCTTCATTCCCAGGATGGCTTTGTCTACTTGGAGTGTTTGTAGTTACATACAAATTTTGGGATTGTTGTTTCCATCCCCATAAGCCCTGCCATTAAAATTTATAGGAATGGTGTTGAATCTATACATGGCTTTGGGTATTAGAGACATTTTAGCCATAGTCATTCTTCCAATCCATGAAAATGGAGTATATTTTATTTTAAATGTATTTTCTTCAATTTTTTCATCAATGTCTTAATCTTTTTAGTATATAGACCTTTTACTTCCTTGGTTGAACTTATTCTTTTATTGAATTTGATGCTGTTGCGAATAGCATTGTTTTATTTTTCTTTCAGATAATTTAGGGTTGATGTGTAGAAATGTATGTGATTTATGCATTTATTATATCCTGCAACTTTCCTAAACTCACTTATTAGTTCTAAGAGTTTTTTGGTAGAGTCCTTGGTGGAATAATATATATTTTGCTAAAAGTTATCTTAAAAACATATACATTGCTATCTGTTTACAATCCTAATATTTACTTCATTTCCTAACTGATAGGATGTGAGACAGATTGCTTGACACGAGTAAGAGAAAGAGCTCCATGAAGTTCTTTAGTTTATAGTACATCTAAATAGATTCCAATTCTTTTCTAGCACAACATGCATGAGGTGGATGGGCAATGTTGTATCTAAGATCAAAAAAAAGATCACTCCTGAAGCCCTATTAAACATCTTCCCTTGTTACAGTATTTTAGCATACAAGGGGTTGCATCATGTTTGCATCAGAAATTTGCCAAGCACAGGAAATATTGTCTCTCTTATGTCATCTCTCCACAAATATGGATGATATAGTATTTTGTAAGCAATAATGCCTTATGTATTACATGTATTAAACAATGTATATGCCATATATAGTTTTTTAATGCTCTGATATAGAAGAACTTCAAGAACAAAAAATACAAGACACCTTATCAAAGTCTTTCTAGGCTTCTGCCTTAAGTAGCTTCTGAATATAATTATCTATATAATCTTCCTACTGAAGTGTGTACACATATAGAAAAATTATCAAAGTACGTAACTCAGAAAACTAAATGTAAATGACAACCTAATGCCAAAACATAGGATTTTTAGCCAATAGATACAAAGCAGACCAAACTGAATTGAAAGCAAATAATGATGAAATTTGTATCATGGGAAAAACGGTTTGGAGCATATGAAAGGGAAGCTACCTAAAATTTATTAGAAATATACCACATAATTCTATAATGTTTATCATGGAACTCAAGCATGTTTCTCTGGTGTCTTCTATGCTTTTTTCAAGCCCAGCTATTAGTCTTATAATCTTTACTCCAAATTCTTATTCAGATATATTGCTTATATCTGTTTTGAACGAGTTCCTGACTATGATTTCTTCTTGAACTTCTTTTGGGAAGAATTCTTCCATCTTGTCATTTTGACTAAATTTCTGCCTTTTGTGTGTTTTAAAAGCTTGTTATGTTTCCTGAGCCTGAAAGTACAGCTATGTTAAAAAGGGTTCATACATTGTCCAGGGCCTTGCTCTTCAGAAATTGCTTCTGGTGGCTGATTTGTTCATTCTGCTGTTGCATTTTGGCTGCTTTTCCCCACTAGTTGGTGGAATACTGTTTAAATGTCTATACTACCAAAAAAGTCTACACATTGAATGGAATCACTATCACATGTTTATTACATGTATCAAATAATATATATGCCATATATAGTTTTTTAATGCTCTGATATAGAAGAACTTCAAGAACAAAAAATACAAGACACCCTATCAAAGTCTTTCTAGGCTTCTGCCTTAAAGTAGCTTCTGAATATAATTATCTATGTAATCTTCCTACTGAAGTGTGTACACATATAGAAAAATTATCAAAGTACATAATTCAGAAAACTAGCCTCAGCAATTAGACAGCAATTCCTAGCCTCAGCAATTAGACAACAAAAATAAATAAATAAATAAATAAATAAATAAATAAAAGTACATAAATTGGCAAGGATGAAGTAAACTTTCTCTCTTCACAAATGACATTATAGTCTCCAAGGAAAACCCAAGACTCCACCAGAAAACTTCTAGAACTAAATTAAGAATTCTGTAAAGTCACAGGATGTAAAATCAATGTATAAAAATAGGTTGCATTTCTATACACCAACAGTGAAGTAGCAAAAGGAGAAATCAAGGAATTTTTCCTATTTACAATTGCACCAAAAAACGTAAGATACCTAGGAATAAACCTAACCAAAGAGGTAAAATATCTGTATGCTCAAAACTAGAGAATGCTTATGAAAGAAACTGAAGAATATACAAAGAAATAGAGATATAGTCAATGCTCATGAACTGGAAGAACACATGTTGTTTTAAATGTTGATACTACCCCAAGAAGTCCACACAGTTAATGCAATCACTATCAACACCAGCATTCTTCACAGAGCTAGAACAAGCAATTGCATAATTTGTATGGAAGCAGAAAATACCCTGAATAGCCAAAGTAATGTTGAAAAAGAAAACCAAAGCTGGAGACATCACAATTCTGGACTTCAAAACGTATTACAAACCTGCAATCATCAAAACAGTATGGTATGGGAACAAAAACAGATACATAGATTAATGGAACAGAATAGAGAACTCAAAAATGGACCTACAAACGTATGACCAACTAATCTTTGATAAAGTGTGAGAGAATATCCAATGGACAAAGAGATAATCTCTTTAGCAAATGGTGCTGGTAAAATTGGACAGTGACATGCAGTAAAATGAATCTGTACCACTTTCTTACACCATACATAAAAATAAATTCAAAGTGGATGAAAGACATAAATGTGAGACAGGAAACCATTAAAATCCTAGAGGAAAACACAAGTAGCAACCTATTTTCTCTGGGACACAGCAATTTCTTACTTGACATGTTTCTGGAGGCAAGGGAACAAAAGCAAAAGTGAACTATTGAAAGCTCATCAAGATAAAAAAAAAAACTTCTGCGCAGTGAAGGAAACAATCAACAAAACTAAAAGGCAACAGACGTAATAAGAGAAGGTATTTGCAAATGACGTATCTGCTAAAGGATTAGTATCCAAAATCTATAAAGAACTTATCAAATTCAGGGCATTTGGGTGGCTGGGTTAAGCATCTGACTTTGGCTTAGGTCTTGATCTCATGGTTCTTGAGTTCAAGACCAATGTTGGGTCCTGTGCTGTCAGCTCAGAGCCTGGAACCTGCTTTGGATTCTGCATCTCCTTCTCTCTCTCTGCCTCTCCCTGCTTGTGCTCTGTCTCTCAAAACTAAATAAACATTTAAAAAATTAATTAGAGGGGCACCTGGGTGGCTCAGTCAGTTAAGCATCCAACTTCAGCTCAGTTTATGATTTCCCAGTTTGTGAGTTACAGCCCCATGTCAGGCTCTGTGCTAACAGCTCAGAGCCTGGAGTCTCTCTCTACCCCTCCCCCATTCATACTCTGTATCTTTCTCTTAAAGATAAATAAATATTTAAAATTTTTTTAAAATTAAAAAAAATAAATTAAAAATTAATTACAAAAAGAACTTAACCAAACTCAACATCCCAAAACAAATAATCCAGTGAAGAAGTGGGCAGAAAATATGAATAGACACTGAAATCAGGGACATAGAGTGAAAAACACATTCTGAATGTAAACATCCAAGATCCCTTTCACCACTTGATACACAGAGTACCAGAATAAGGCTTAATAACATCATGGTGGTGTAGACTAGTATGTTAGTACAGGAAATATAAAGTCATTAGCAAAATGTAGTAAGAGAAAAAAGTCAAAAAGCATTCCATAGATTTTGGTCTAAACACATAAAAGGCTAAAGTTGCCATTTGCTGACACAGGGGAGAGCTGGTAGGAAGAAAAGGGCTTGGGAGTTGTGGAAAAAGGAGTTGAGCACTGGAAGTGAAGTTCCAGATGTCAAGTTGGTAGTTGGAACAGAGAGTTTAAGATGAACACTATGCTAGAGATACACATGGAATCCATTCGTATACAGATAGTATTAGATGTCAAGAGACTGGTTGTGAGACCCTAGGAATCTGGTGTATCTAGAGTTCAATGGGCTGAATCCAGAATTCCAATACCGAGAGTTTAAGGGGAAGAAGATACCAACAAAGAACCCAGAGGAGGCAACAGGAGATGAGATCGAGGAGAAAAGAAGGGGTGCATTTTTACTCCTTTTGTATGCTTGTGTGTGTGTGTGTGTGTGTGTGTGTGTGTGTGTGTGTGTGTTTAGAAATAAGATGCCAGAGTTAGGCTGAAAACAAGGACTATAGAGGTAGTATCGTCAGGAGAAGAGAAACCATGTGATAGTCCTATAAGGGAATTTATTAATGAAATTATTAAAATATAACTCACATGTCATAAAAGTTAACTATTTTAAGGGTACAATTCAATGGCTTTCTAGCATATTGACATAATTTTGGAACCAATAGAACATTTTCACTAGTTTACAAACAAACTCAAGACCATTTCACCCATCTCTGTTCCAGCCTGTGACTTTACATGGAACTCTTTTCTTACTTTCATTTTCATATTGTTTACTGCTGGTGTATAAAATATAATTGATTTTGCATATTGATTTGTGAACTTGCTATATAGTTGAACTCACTTATTAGTTCTAACCAGTAAGAAAAATTTAAAAGCCAGTTTATAGGAAAATAAAGTAGGAAACTGAACCCTGCTGAATGCTGAAAGAAGATTTTGGAGTCCTGAATTTAGAGATAAAAGGTAAAGTGTTTTACTCCATTTGAGTCCAGTTGCATGTGTAGAAAGTATTATAAAACTGTGCTAAATTTTCAACAGTTGGATGAAATGAACAATGAACATTATGAAAAAAAGGTCTGAAATCTATTTGAAAAACCTCAGGATATCAAAACCACAGAGAATTTTTTAAACTGCTTTTCTCTCAAAACTACTTGAGCAACTTCCTGTGAATGGTAATTCAAGCCCAAATAGCATAATCACTTTACTTTTATGTCTGTAATGTCCTTGAGAATAAAACCCAAACCTTTATCACTAAATGTCAACATCTTACCAAGTGCTCACCTGTCAGCAGGCATTCTATAAATGTATAGTTAATGAATAATGAATGAATGAATGGTTAGTTTGTCAGGAGAAATTAAGTAAGATTGTACTTGAATGCACGTACTGCTTGAGTGACATTATTAGGTATGATTCATTTAAATAGTTGAGCAATGGTTCTTAATACCCTCTGAACAATGAAGTCACCTGAGAAGATATTTAAAAAACAAAACAAAACAAACACGCCAGTGTGCAAACCCTTCCTTAGAGTTCTTGATGCATTTGGTCTGGGGGTGGCCAATGCTCTGGAGTGCTTTAATCATTCCCAGGATGATTCTAATGTGGAGCAAAGTTTGAGGACACAGATCATTAGCTTCTGTCAAATTCAATGACTTTGATTACAGCATAATGAATGATGGCATTAAAAACTATTCTTATCCCAAATAGTCATCATATTTAGCAATATACAAGCATACAACTTATTCTACAAGAATGAAATCTGTGTGTGGACAAGACATAGAGCCTGAAGTATAGTAGGCAATCAATGCATTTTATTTACCTAAAACCCTTCCAGTTTGCTGTGCTTTAATAATCAACATTCAAGTGTCCTAATAACTTTAAAAGTGTTTTATGTATTAATTATAAATATGTCATCCTAGGATATAGTTCTGCTTCACACATCTTTCTTTCAAAATGTCAGGTAGTAATATAAGGGTAACGTTCCCAAATGAGTGTTGGCTTATGGGGAATAAAGATTCCTTTTATATGTATCTACAAAAATCCATGGACCCTAATTAAGGAATTCTATACTGGAAGAAATGATTAGGCTGTTATAAGGCAATAAGCCCATCTTCTAAATTCTCAACATGTTGTGTAAATAGTAAATACATCTCCACAGTGATATTAAATTTCAATTGCAAAAAGATACTTTGTAATTTCATTACTATTGTTGGCAAAGTTCTCACCAAGACAGTCAGCCTTAGATATCGTTACTCTCATTAAAGAGTAGGGGACAAGTAAAAACTGTTTGGGTCATGCCTGGAGCAATCCAGATGTCCCTAACTGCCATCTCCCTCCTAAAACAATCTCTAAAATGCTGCCTTTGGAATCTAAAATGCAGTGTGAACAGTAAAAGCGACCATCGATCAGATTATCCAAAAAAGCCTCCATAAAATTTGGAAACTATCTAATTCTAGTAGGTTCCTTTTGTGAATTATTGGATAATCACCAAACTGGAAACGACATAAACATTTTTCATACTACCCATACTACTTGGAACATTAGCAGCATTCTTCTTGCTAACCACACTAAATGACCATTTCCTGGCTTGTCTTTAAATCTTTTCTATTCTTGCTGCATCTAATTGAAGTTAAAAACCCATGGGCTATATAAAACCTTAAAATTGTACTGACATTTCTATAATCGCACAGCACAGGGAAAAAGCGATTACCTTCTTTTATGGAATTAGATCAAAAAGTAGCAATACCTCTTGCTCCATTCATACTACATTACTGATACATTATTACATTTTTCCTCCTGTTGGACCACCCCTTGTAATTTTCCTATCGCTTTGCCAGCCCTGCCAGAGTTCCCTTTGAAGAAAGTGGGGGACAGGTCAGGGAGGAAAAGAAACAAGTAAGATGACTTCTCATTTTTCCTAGTCTTTCTTGGACTAATTTTATTATAAAATTTTGCCAAATTCATCACGACAGGGAACACTCACGCGAACTTCATCCACCAATCACATTACTCATATTTTTCACTGTCCCAGAAGATGATGACCCGCAAGGAGAACTAATGCATGCAACTATTTATATCCAGTTCCCTCCCGATGGCTATAATCATGTATCATAATTCATATACTGATCTTATTATTACAGGTTTTCATCTCATTTTACCAAACCCAGTGGACGAGATACATTTGTAGCACACACTCTGTCTGTGTAAATTGTAAATGCCCCAGATTAGGATTAATCACTATGTAATTTTCAAACAATAATTCTTGCCTGATTTCACCCAGATGAACCCTATTTATAAATACGCTCAGTGTCCTAGTCTACACCTCTGAGAATCAAAGCTGTAACAAGTGAGGAAAGACCTATGGTGGGTAACATATATCAAATAGGATCCCACAGATACATTATAAAATTGTGAAATGCTGTTTTTTAATCTTTCAAAATAAATTTTAACCTCAACCATAATAAATTATAATTCTCTGTCATATATATCCAAGTGAAATGTGTTGCCACAAATAAATGGACATGCAGATGCTTTCATATTTTTATGTTCCACACAGAAGGCATATTTTATATAACCAGAAACCCAACAGTTTCTTATAGAATATGATATAATGAGATATCATTTATGTGCAAAAAGGAAAAAAATCCTAAAGAATTTTACTTTTCAATAGAACAATGCTAGAAAGGATATAGGTTATTGATTTTTTTCATACGATCTACTGCAATTAAGTCACATCCAACTTAACAAAAGTTTGTTGAATATTTCCTATATGACAACCACTTTTCACAGAAATAAGACATGTGCCTAGGAGTTCTATTCTTAAGGTTAGTCATTTGGTAGGGTGAATAAAAAGGTGAATTCTTAATATGGCCATTTCTCCCACTTTAGCTGAGCCAGGATCCTTTAATATTGCTGACGCTACTTATTTAGACAGAAGTTAAGTACTCAAATTCCCAGCTCTGTGTCCACGTTTGTGATATATACAATAAACCAACACCTTTATGCCTCATATCTTATGTCTTAATTATGTCGTGTGTAAACTGGAGATAATTCCTTTCTGTACCCCAACTACTTGAAAGGGATTTCATAAAAACTAGAACAGCTTGTTCAAAAAGAAAAGGCATTAAAAGATAATATATTTTTGTCACCATGCAGTTAAAATAAATTCCCAAGATAGCAAGGGCTTCTTTTCAGTAACAATAGACTACTTAAATTGGATCCACTATTCTGCTGGACAAATATTTTTAAATTTTTGAATGTTTAAAAAAGTCATAAAGTAAAAAACTGACAAGAATCAATAAGGAGATGTTACTTAACCTTCTAATTTCTGCATAAGTCTAATTACATGAAATAGAAGTTGGGGTTCTGATTTTTTACTTTGCTTTTCTGTTTGGAGTGTCATTGTAACTACTGTATTGTAAATGATGGAAAATAATTGCATATGTTAAAAAATAGTGTTATATTCTAAAAAAAAATAATAATAAAGTTACCACAAAAAAAATAAATAAAGGTTAGGACCAAAATGTATATGAGATCTAATTTTAGGGCTGATGTTAAATAAACCTGAGAGTAAATATTAAAAAAATAAAATAAAATAAAATAAAATAAAATAAAATAAAATACAAAAAAAAAAGAATCAATAAGGAGAAAGACAGAGGCCCAGAGAAGTAAGACATGAAACAAGAGAAAACATTACCCCAGAAAACTGAAGAGAGACACAACAGAGAAGCTGAGATGCTGAGAGAGAATTTAATGCACGAGTGTGCTCAAGGGTCTACGGCTGGAATCGAAGGACTCTTTAAAAGGCCCTTGACCAATTTCCTTGCTTTGGCTGAACCAACCAAGGCTGAAATGTAGGCATATACCTGAACAAGAAATGACAGACCACGACTAGGACTTCAGTTCAGCTTCCAACTAACTTAATACTTGAAATCGACTGCTGTGATTCTGGATGGTTACTTTCTATGGCTGACTAGCAGAAAAAAAACAAAAACCCTTCTTAGAGGGATAATTTCATGCCAGCTATACGATATTTCTATAAAAAAATATTGCAAATTCAATATCTCACAGACTATTAAAATAATTGGAAATTCAAGTAAATGAAACAAACAAAATCCAAAGAAACAATAGAGAATAGAAACAGACTGACGGGCACTGCAGATACTGGAGTTATCAGCATCAGATTAAAAAGAAACTATATAGGGTGCCTGGGTGGCTCAGTCGGTTGAGTGTCTGACTTCGGCTCAGGTCATGATCTGTGAGTTCCAGCCCCATGTTGGGCTCTGTGCTGACAGCTCAGAGCCTGAAGCCTGCCTCAGATTCTGTCTCCCTCTCTCTCTGCCCCTCTCCCACTCGGGCTCTGTCTCTCTGTCTCAAAAATAAATAAACATTAAAAAAAATTTTTTAACTATAAAAACCATTGTAAATAAAAAGTAATTTAAAAATTTTATCAAATATGACAATCTTTTGTAATAAATGGTAAATTTAGTTTACTTATATCTAATATTGTTAGTTAAGTTTTCTAATTTATTAAGTGATTTCTCTTTGCTTCATCCATGCTGCCTTTTCTTTCTTTATCCTTGTATCTTTCAGAAATGACTGTGATTTTGTTGTATTTTTTATTAGCTTGAAAATTAACTGTTCTGTAAATATTATAATACATGTCTCTCTTTTTCTAATTTAGCTATGTACAATATTCACTTAGTTTTTATTTTTCTGAATATATATAAGTATATATATTTTCTGAATACGTATATTCATTTGAAAGTGAATTTTAAGAAAAACACTTTTAAGCTGGAGAAAAGAAAAAAAGAAACAATAAAATGCACACAATAACTTCCAAATGAAGCAAGACACAGCACAGATGAAGGGAAGACAAATCACTTAATAAATTGGGAGGGTTAAAGGAAACATGTGAGTAACAATATTTAACATAAATCATCTAAATGCTTCATTTATAAAAACAAAACTGCCAAATGGATAAAAATAAAACTTCCATTATGTTCTATTTTTAAGAGGTATATTTAAGCATAATTATTCTAAAGGATGGAAAGCAAAGAATGGAAAGATATATTCCATGGAAAACCTAATAAAAATAATATCTGTTAATTTTAAAGTAGACTATGAAGTGCAAAACTATCACTAGAGGTAAAGAGAGACCGTTCGTTGTTATAAAAGGTTCAATTCAGCAATCATATGTAGCAATCTTAAATTTAGAATGATGTAAGCTTCAAAATATATAACATTCGATAAACCTACCAGGAAAATATCTATACATGATCTTGGTGGGAAATTTTAACATACTTATTCTCAGTGACTGGTAGTGTGTATGCACACACATACACTTAAAAATATAGCCAATGGTGGGGCGCCGCCTGCGTGGCTCAGTTTGTGAAGCGTCTGGCTTCAGCTTAGGTCATGATCTCAAGGAGTGTGAGTTCAAGCCACACATTTCTGCACCGACTGCACAGAGCCCGCTTCAGATCCTCCGTCCCCCACTCTCTCTACCCCTACCCCACTCTCTTTCTCTCAAAAATAAATAAACTTAAAAAGAAAAAATAGCCAATGGGGTCCTGGTAAATGTTTAATAACTGGCTCTCAAGAATCAAAACCCTGGTTTATAATATTTACTGAATTTTGTGGTGTTAATTCTCTCACCATGGCAGATTTCAAGCTCCCAACATCTGTCATTAAGAGGTGGGAAAAGATATGCATAGGGGCACCTGGGTGGCTCAGTAGGTTAAGCATCTGACTTCGGCTCAGGTCATGATCTCACGGTTCGTGGGTTTGAGCCCCATGTCGGGCTCTGTGCTGACAACTAGCTCAGAGCCTGGAGCCTGTCTTCGGATTCTGTGTCTCCCTCTCTCTGTCCATCCCCTGCTCATTCTGCCCTTTCTCTCTCTCTCTCTCTCTCTCTCTCTCTCTCTCTCTCTCTCACCTCTCTTTCTAAAATAAATAAAACATTAAAAAAATTTTTAAAAAGATATGCATATTAAGCTCAGGAAAGTTGGCTTGAGTTTTCCACACCACTTGATGTATTATACTGAACAAAACATTAGTATATTGATCTTATAAGAATACACATGTAGGCAATTTCCCCTACTTTAACTACAATATACCTTTTTCTACATAGAGAATGTTTATTATAAGACTTCACTATTCTTGGCAATTAAGGTGAAGAGATGGAAATCATATAAAGCATTTCTCTGATTACAATTAAACTAGAAATGAATGAGAAAAGATTATGAGGAAATCTCTGTGTTTGGAAACTTCAACTCATTGATTAAAGAAAAAGGTCATGATTTAATTTTTTAAAATCCACTTTGAATGCTTATTCAACTTATATCAGAAGGAAATATATACCATTCAATGTATATATTAAAAATGAGAATGTTGATAATTAATATACCAACTGTTCATCATAAAAAGTCAATGTATGAAAGACATACTAAATAAAAGATTATAATAAGTAAATAACAAAGATAAAATTGAGAACTAATAAAATAAAAAAAATAGAGGAAGACCAACAAGATCAAAATAAAAACACTAACAAATTGGGAGAAAAACTGATCAAGAAGAAAAAAGAGTAAGTAATTTGAAACTCTCACAAGGTGATTTGATAGATTGCATTATTTTACAAAATTTCACACTCTTCTTTGTGTAACTGATAAAAGATTTCACCATAAAAATTGCTTTGGCCAATGAAATATTGGGGAAAATGACATGTGCCACTTCTGAGCAAAAGCTTTAATCCATGGGTGTACCTACCAGGTTCCTCTTTCCATTCGGCATGAAAGAAGCGCTGTTCATGAACGGTCTTCTTCATCTGCGTGCATCCCAGAGCACAGAACCTGCGGAGTAGAGTCACAGCCAACTCAAGATGACCAAGCACGATGTATGAAAAATACACTTTTGTTGTCGTCAGTCATTAAATTTTTTTCTTTTTTCCTTCTTCTCTTCTTTCCCTTTTTTCTCTATTCATAATTAAACAACAGCATAATTTGCAATAAACTGACAGAAATGAAGATTATCCAGATGGACATTTTCAGATGGAAAATATTCAGAGAAATGCTCATTAGAACTATGACGTCCTACTAAGCCCTCACCCGGATGTAGAAGATATTTTTTTTAAATGGCAATATGGAAGAATCTCACAATATTAAGATGGAAAAAAAAGTATACTAAGTGATTATAGTCATGTAAAATACAAAAAAGAAGCAGGACAAACTGAGCTAGAATATGGACTTATGCTTATTTAAACTATGTGTAAAAGCAAAAAAGTGATGATAAATCCTGAGGTCTACCCATTTCTAGGTCCCCTCAAAGTCCATGAATGTAAGTTGAAAAACCCAGGTTGAAGAATCTTGAAGGAAATTACCAGACCATTATAAGGCAGTAAGTCCATTTTCTGAAAAAAAATTCTAGTATGTTTCAGAAATAGAAAGATTAAAGAGATTTCAAAGGTAATAATAAATTTCAATTGTAAAAAGATACAGCAATTAAAACTTTGTAGTGTTGTTATGGGTTTTGGCAATGTTCTTACCTACATAGTCAAGGTTAGGTATTACCCTCATTTAAAAAGAAAGGATAGGTAAAAATGTTTGGGTCATTTCCAGGGCAATCCAGATGCCTCTAATTGCTGTCTCTCTTTCACAGTGTGTCTAAATACTATCTTGGGAATCTGAAATGGATCACAGTAAACGGTAAAGAAACCAAATATAATGCCTGACACATAGTAGGTAATCAATACATTTTATTTTTCTAGATCCTCTTCTTGCTTGCTACATTTTTATAGTATGCAGTTCCTGGTATTATATATGAAGTTAAAACTGAAAGGTACTAGGATAAGGCTCTTTTTCACACTCTTTTCTTTCACCAACTCAGTATAGTATCATAATGATTACACTTCCAGAAAAATATTAATATTTGGGGGATATAGATCTCTTTGAGAACAAGTAGCTACGATCTCTCTTTCTAGATAATTTTACAAGACACTGATTATAATAAAAGTCAGTATGCTATTCTGTTTTGGGAGTAGTGATTTGATGACATGACATGGGTTCTGCGGTGCTGCCCCCCCTCAAAAAAAGAAAAGAAAAATGGAAAAAGAAACTAAAAAGGAGAGAAAAAATTAGTCTTATTTGTCAAGGTACCAAGATAAAAAGAATTTCTTTTACTTCCTACCTATTAAGAAGAGAGCATAAAGCTGTGAGTTACCTGGGAGACCACAAAGACACATAGCAGGTCCTGTACCGCCATGAGTCATCAGCCCCCAGGAAACGCCAAACAGGCCACACATCCTCGGCATGTTTATACTTACAGACTTTCTCTTAGGCACAGACCTATAATTAACTTCCCCCTAGTATCCTACTGCGGGAGACCATAGCTGGGCCTGTGGAGATGAAGTCTCAAAATATGAAAATAGTAAGTTGTAAGCATTCTACAACTAGAATACATAGCAGTGCAATGGCAACAACTTGAAATCTGTATATTAGGTTCAAGCAATGTTCGCTGCCACTGTGCCCCAATTCCCGCTAAAAAGTACTGTTAATGAGAAACTTCTTTCAAGCTATTCCTGAATCTGCATACACAGTTAAGACTAAACTTTTGGTGTATCTGCAAGGAGAAGAAGGAAGCGACCAGATTGTGGCATTCATCATGTATTCTGTCACTCATTTGATTCATATGGAAACATCTGGGATATTGCAAGGCTAATCAATTTAGTATAAGTTGCCTTGGGTGAGTCTAAGTAATCGCACCAATTCTTAATATTAGATCACTTTGTGATCTATCTTACATATCTGGACTCACAAATCCTCTAACAACTGTCAAAAACAAAAACAAAGCAAAACAAACAAAACCCAGAAAAGCCTAATTCATTAAATAAACAAACTACAAAACAGTAATGAAAGTAAAAATACCAGCCTCAGTAATGAAAATAAAAACAAATCACACATATGAAAGAGAGCATAAACAGGAGCACCTGGGTGGCTCAGTCCATTAAGTATCTGACTGGCTGAGGTCATGATCTCTCAGTTCAGGAGTTCGAGCCCTGCATTGAGCTCTGTGCTGACCGCTCAGAGCCTGGAGCCTGCTTCGGATCCCGTGTCTTCCCCTCTTTCTGCCCCTCCCCTGCTGGCACTCTGTCTCTCTATCTCTCTCAAAAATAAATAAAACATTTAAAAAATTAAAAAATATAAAAGAGAGCATAAGCAATTATGTAATAGTTTATGAATTTACATTGAAGACTTCAAATATACTTTATTCTAGTTTATAGCAAAAGACAAACCAAACACAACTAGAAAATGAAAAATATTTTAAGTACTTATGACAAAGTTTTTATGTTACAAATACAGAAAAAGATCTATCTCACTAAAGAGAATGAGAAACACAATTCAGATAGTCGTAGGAAAATGAGTTTTGTTTCATTTTCCCATCAGTTCTATTGTATTTAACCTTTTAACTCTTTGAAGATATTCTCAGTGGGACTAAAACAAAAGAGCTATTTGGTATTAAGCTAATCTGGACAAATATTATTCTTTTGAAACTCTCAATGCTATCGATAATGAAATAGCTTGAGGTTTTAAGCCATGAGTTAGAAAGCATTTCTTGTTAGATTAAACAGTGTTAGAATAAAAAGACCTAGATCCAAATTATGTCTTCACATCTATTGGCTGGCTGTGTTATCCTGGGAAAATAATATTTTTGAGCTTCGCTTTCTTCTCCAAATGGAAATGATGCATTGCAAATGAGGAAGAATGCACCATTATTGTCTGTACCACTCAGAAAATACAGCTATTTTATTTGTAAGATGTCATAAAATATAAGATCCATAGTTATTTCAGAGATGATAAAAATTTCAAATTGCAAAATCAATAAAATATCATAATACAAATGAGGCATAGATACAAAATGAGGCAATATATGTTAAAATGGTTTATAAATTAAATCAATAGGATATTAATTCTTTATCCAAATCTAGTATTTCAATATATACTACAATAAGTTGTTCCCTAGTTTGATTCATATATGGGTATTATGTCTCTCCAAAGAAATCATAAATCATTTCAGAGAATACAATTTTTCGGTACTGTCATAACATGTAGCATAAATTTGCAAAAACGAAGTACTGTTTGTTCACTTTTAGATTTTGTGGAAAAAGCCAAATGACTGATATTTTCCTAAAACTTACTATTTAAAGACCTTATATAAATAAGAAACTCAAAAAGTTGCTACCTAACTAGACATCCAACTGGGACTGTATATTGTACATTTTACTGTTGAGAAACAATTCTCCAGGGGTTTCTTATATTTCTGTTCATCTAGAAAAGCAAAACAGTGACTACTCTTTGCTCTACATTATCTTTTTAAGGGTGTTTACATAATAAAAAGTATGAAAGGACAGGATTACTTAAAGCCTTCCAAGACAGAAGTATTGTTCCTCTGGACCAAAGGTAAGAGACACTCACTGTTTTGTGTAATAAAGATGTCTACCCTAGGGCAAAGAGTAGGCATAACTTAGGTCTTCTAAATTCAGGGTCCCTTTCCTGTAATGCAACTACCATATGCACAGGTATTATCTGACTCTCTTTAATATTTCTCTATGAAGATTGGAGTTTTGGAAGTGGTACAAAATGACAACACTCTGTGTCCTGCTTTTCTGAGAGCAACAAACTGTTTTTCGTCTCTGACATAGAAGTCTTGTGTCTTCTTTCACCATCCATGAAGATAGGGCAGGCTAATTTGTTAGCTTGCAAGTAGGTTAAAATTTTTAAATGTTCACGGATGTTGAAATTTTAATCCTCTATTTTTAATGTGTGTTTATGTGTTTTCAGAGAGAGAACATGAGCAAGAGAGGGTCACAGAAAGAGAGAATCTCAAGCCGGCTCCAGGTACAGCTCATAGCCCTAGGTAGAACTCAATCTCATGAACCAGGAGTTCATGACCTGAGTGGAAGTCAAGAGGCTGATGCTTAACCAACTGAGCCACCAAGGTGCCCCTAATTCTCGCTCTTTTTTTTTTTTAACAATTAATCATATATCATTTATGGTGATGTTTTACAAAATAATTTTTGTCCAGATTCTTCTTTCTCCAGCAAGCAAAATATTTTTCTCAAATGATATAAAACTATAATATCTTAACAACAAAGAAATTTGCACCTAAATTAGGCACTTAAAAATCATAGTTTAGGAAGTTACAGCTCCAAACAGATGTTTGAAATGTTTCATTTGCAAAACTTTTCAAGTAAAGGGGTTATGACATTCTTTTTACTATAATTAGGATTTAATTATGCCTGCAACTGGGTTTATTCTAAAGGAAGTCTAAGAATCCATTCTAGTCCTAGGATGAATGAATATGAGACAAGACCCTTATTGATATTCCAAAATAATAAGGTAGGGAAAATACCAACACTATCAATAGCATGGCGGTCTAGAATTAGCACATGTTCTTCTTACATGGTCTTATAACAGAGATTTATAAAACCTATCATTACATTTAACCCATAGACTCTGATTATTATGACTTCAGGGAAATTGACCAAAGAAAACTCTTAAAGTTAGCTCAGGTACTATGAAAATCTATAATTTGGTCTCAGTTGAAAAACATGTTATTTAACTTCCTACCTATGGAGTTACTTAACAAGCAAGACGTATGGCTCACTGCAGTACCTGACAGGGCTGCTACGTCATTTTAAAGTTTTTTCGGTGTATGTAATGTAATACAAAAAATCTTCTTTTTAGACATTTAACTGTCATCACTTTTTATATACATTGTATTTATCTCAAATATAAAGTTATAGCTACATGTTTGTAAAAGGTAAATTGCCATAAATATATAAATTTTTATTTTTAGGATAAGGTAAAACAATGTTACAAAGTTAAAATAATTTCACTTTTCAATATTTCTTGCTAAAATAATCTATAACCATGTTCACTATGAAAAGATTTAGATTATAGTTAAAGGGACAAAAAGACAGTGCTCAAGGGAGCCTGGCTGGCTCAGGCAGCAGAGCAGGTGACTCTCGATCTCAGGGTCATGAGTTCCAGCCCCACCTTGGGCATGGAGTGTATTTAAGCAAAAATTTTTAATTAAATAAGAAAGACCATGTTCAAAGAGAAATGCAATAGAAGATATAATAAACAAAAGTCAAATGAGAAGGAAAAAAGTATCAATTTTTAGGAATCTTCTTTTCTGAAAAGTTTGTCCTTTTTGGCCTACTCCCAAATTATTCTTCAGAATCTACTAGTCCATAGACATTTGGTATAGTTATTATCAGATATTAAAAAAAAATAATTGAAATTGTCCTCACTTTTACTGGGGAAAAAAAACCATAGTAAATAGCCATAAAGCCGATGAGACAAAATAAAAATCAATAAGCATTTAAAAGTTGAAAGTAGTTTATAAATTATTATGTTAGTAGTACCTGTCTATCAGAGACTCATAATGCAATATATTTATAAGGATATTTGGCTTAGTCATTCTAAAATCTAATTTAGATCACAGGTTGATCACTAGATTTATATTGATAATTAGCTATTTATTATTTGCAGAATGTATTTCCTATGTCTTTCTCACAGAAAAGTATTTTATGAAAATTTTACTCAAGTTTTGCAACTTAAGTTACCAAAATAAAATGATTTATCAAGGGAACAGAATGGAACCAGGAAAAACAGAGAGTACTTTCTTCGTTTTCAACAAAAAGTAAGGTTAGAGTACATTACTAAAATTATTTATAAAACAAAATATTATAGGGAAATAAAATTGGTCACAAATTCTTTTTACTTCTACCATGGAAAGGTAAAGTTAATATCCTCTCCCCTAAAATGTGAGCAGGTTCTGTGTCCACTGTGACCAACAGACCATGGTAGAAATGACAATGACACAGTTTCTGTTCCCAGGCCTTACAGGATTGGCAGCCTCCATTTTCTCTCTCTTGAATTACTCAACTCTTGGAACTCAACTGCCTTGCTGTAAAGAGCCTAAAACATCTAAACTAATAGATAAATAAATAAATAAATAAATAAATAAATAAATAAAACTCATGTTTTAGGATGGTTTATGTTATTAATCAGCAATAGATAACAAAAATATATTCTATATTGTACATATATAAATATATATGTTAAGTATTTTAAATTGGTTTATAAGGGGGAAAAAAGATGCTATTGTTCCCACAAGATTAATCCTCTTAATTTTAAAATCTTCTAGTTGTGGTTTGATTGAGAATATATTCTCCATCAGGTAGATGGGGTATTTTAGTGCCAAGTTATTCGAGAAGGAAAGATTTCAGAGTGAATCTTGATGTTGCAATTTGATCTGAAGAGTTGCTAATTATGGAGTTGTTTATAACCAAATTGTGGCTAGAACAAATAAAATTAAAATTTCTTGCTAAACCACAAACAATATCTAGACTTCACCGCATGAGTGATCATGTGGGACAAACTAAAACACCAGTGATCTTTATTGTAGAAATCAAGAGCCAAAACTATTAAAGGTGATCAAGCTATTCTCTTGTGGTTACATTATCTATGGTGTGTGTATGTGTATCTATCTATCTTTCTTTCTATCTGTCTATCTATCTATCTATCTATCTATCTATCTATCTATCTATCTATCTACCTATTTCTCCCCATATATCCATACAGCCGCACATACACACATTTATTAAATGGCAAAATTGGAAAATAGTAAATTTGGAAAACATGGAATAGCACCTTGTTGGAAGAACATTTTAGAAGATGACCGGTCACATGGAAAGTAATTAAACAAAAGCAAGAAATGTCACTTGCATATTTAAAAGATTACTTTTCTTGGGCCATGAATTACATTTTCTACTTTAGCAATCATCTAAGAATTTATGACTTCATTTAAAATCAGCAGCTACATTTTTTTATCCTGGAGTTATTCATGTTCTTTTATTGGTAATTATGTCCTACCAAATTCGATCTGAAAATTTCAAGTGAAGTTATTTGTCAATAGCTCCCTCCATTTACAATAAACATTACAGCCTGGCATATGTGAAAAGTCTTTACCTTTTATTCATCAATGTTATCTGCACTTTATGGCACACACAGGATTAAAAGAAAGAACACAACCATGTAAAATTAATTAAATGTAATTATGATGTTATTACAGTGATATAGTAGTCTGTTGCTCCTAGAAACATATCTAATATATTTTTCTCTTACTTAAAATTTAAGTCAATTTGGTTGTGATCTATTTTTTTTAATTCATAACTGTTAAGTGTACACACAATTTCTCTTAATTCTTTTAGGGAATTTACTGCCATTTTCCTTACCATCCCATACTAACAATCTCTCCTGCAAACTTGAGGAACAACAGCTCCACGCATGCTATTGGCAAATTTCCTCAAAGTAATAGATTTACATCCCTGAAGATGGCTGGGGAATAACAAATATAAAAAAGAGTCTATTCTTCCTTTATCTTTAGAGAGCTCAGAAAAGCCTAACTAAGAGAGATCATGGATGAGTAGTAAAATCTTATATCATCACCACAGTGAAAATTCATAAAGAAGAATGAGTATTCAGTTCTTGATTAGCCAACCACAGTATAGTTCCAGAGCATGGAGAGATGCACAGAAGTTAGGGAATGTGCAAAATGCAGACTACTCAGAAGTACGAATAATACTTCAGTGATAATCAAAACGTGTCTATACTTATAAAGTTAAGATCATACACCTCTAATACCACAACTTGGATGTGCTTACAACTAAATTGAATATAAATTAACATTTTGGTACTTTTAAGTCATTTTCTTTTTCTCTCTTCTAACTTTCCAATGCATTCTTTATAAGGCTCTACAACACTAGCTTCTTTTATTTTATACTGTCCCAAGATATAAAAATTTCACTGTATGTGTATATTCACAAGTCTAGATATAATGCCTCAGGCCATAACATAAAATGCCTTTATCTTTTTATGGAAGCTAGGTTCATCTAAAGAAATTTGTTTTATTATCCTATATTTTTGGCTAAAATTTATCCATCTCCAGTGATTCATGTCTTTAAAAATACCTGAAGTTTGTAGGTCAAAAACATAAGAGGAAATAAACAAATAAAATTCAAACCAAATCTCTACTGGGGCTGCTGTTTCTGGTTTTTAATGTAAGAAAATGAAAGGTGGAGAAACCACAACCTTCTTGTCCTTCTATTCAATCACAGACAATTTAAAAATTTATCATTTTAAATGATCAGGTGTTGCTTTTTACAACCTTTAGACACAAAGCAGCTTTCTAAGATAATGTGAATTATTATATATATGTTTCAATACCATTCGGAAGGGACTATTGTTCCCTTTGGCAAAGTATATGTCACACATTCAGGAGACAAAATTTTTCCCTTTCTCTTAGCAAATAATATAATAAAATCTATCAGCTGTCACTTACAGCTTTAGCTAAAAATCCCCAGTGATCCTCTGATACAAATATTATTCGTCTAGACTTGGTCACCATAAATATCCTTGTATATTCCAGAATTTTTTTGTTTTTCCACAAAGCAGCTAAGTATTAAGTGAATATAAACTAACCAGAAATGTTTTGCTATAGAACCTTTATTATTATCATTATCATTATTATTATTATCAGTTTTTCTTTTTTTAAAGTTATAAGCAGATTCAAAGTTGCCAATCATTTACTTTTCTATTGCCAAAGAGGCCTCCTGCTCTTCTAAGCTGCCAACTTAAATTGAACTGAATGATATAGAATCTAAATCACATATATTCTTATTAGAGTGAAAAAGATATGATCTAAAACAGGCAAGTCAAAATAAACACTGATACTGAAGTTCTCATTTCCTCCAAGGAAAACTTATAAATTGAGTTCATGAGATTTGAAATTGCTCATGGGTTACAGTAAATAACCACTAATGTCTCCTCTAAAAATGAGATTCTATGACTTATAACATAGATACATGTAAGAATGTCAAGCACTGTATCTACCATATCTCGCTAGCATATTGTGTATGTAGTAGTAAACCATAAGGGCAGACATCCTCAATCTTCAACCTTCAATGAACCACATGCATAAGTTCTTACTTTTTACCCTGCCTCCCTGCTGCTAGAGGACTTTCCCTTCATTAACTCATCCTTTTATCTCCCTGTTTAATTTCCATGCTGCTGAAGTCACCATTATTCTCAGTCCCTTTAAGCTCCATTCACTTCTTGACACAGCTCCAAAACCGGGCTGAGTTGGAAAGTTTAAGATTCAAAGACATCCAAAGGATCTATTTGGAATTATTGCTATCAAACTGTATTTTATAGAGAATAGAGATCCAAAATGGCTACTTATATTGCTGCTAAATACGGCAGGAAATAAGCTTTTACTTGGGAATCCTAAAACTTTCTGTGAAAAAAAAAGAAGTACTATAAATTTTTAGTACCCAACAGATAACTGTAGGATAAAATTCATAATTAAAATGGAGAGTCAGATAAAGAGCTAAATGTTTGACCAAATCATCTGTCATCATGGAGTATAATTTGTCCTAATAGTTTGAATGTACATATCAAACTTATGGTTTCATACAAGTATGTTATTCGTAAAACATTGTCCTTGCCTGCAATGTTAGTGGGAAACTGCACTTTGAGAAATTTATAACATGATATCAGTCTTCCTACAAAGTATTATACAGTAAGAGTAGAAAATAGAACCACTGGCTAAATATTATTGTGTCTGTTGCTTTACACATTTTATCTGTAACTCTCAGAATATTTTGCAAATGAAGAAACAGAGAATCACAGAGATTAAATGACTCCCACAATGTTAATGATATTTTAACCTGTTGTTAACATACAAACTGGGGGGCTTTACTATATAACTTATACTATATTTTTATGCCATCATTATTACCCAGTGAACTAAATAAATAGAATATATCAACAGCACATTATAGATGAGGAAGTAAAAATATTAGGCACACTGATGTGTATACGGTCACACAGTAAGACAAAAACAGATTAACAATTTCTTTCAATGAAATACTATTTTTATAAAAATTTTAATTCTGGGTGTTTACATTGTTTCTAGTCTTAGGTTCTGGGAGTTATGCGTTACTTACTTTTCCTAGACGGATCAGATAATCTTAAAGCAAACACAAAAAAACAAATGCTCAACTTCCAAAAATAACAAATCTAATTTGTCTCAGTCTAATAAGTGGCCTCCAGGTAAGTACTTAAGAAAGGGGAGCTAATAAAATTAAGAGACCTGAACTTAAAATGGCCACATAATGTCTTCATATAACATATACTGGTTTGACTACATAATTATGTATTTATTATAAGAAATTTAAAATATGTATGCAGAAGGCTCAGAAATAGATATGATGGTTTGCACAAACTATGACTCTAAGTTTTTCTTCTGATAGACTGAAATAAACTCAACTTTTGTATATATGTTGTATAAATTTTTTCAATGCCACCGACATGACAGTATGCATTACTGTGTTTGCTTTATGAACCTTAATATATCAATGATATATAAGGACTCATTCAAATTTAAATTGTTGATAATTGGCATGTCATACTGCAATCCACATATAGACTTTCAAACTAAGATAGATTAATTGATATATGAGTTGTATTCTTTTTTAGAAATTGCTCCCTGGCAGATGGATTAATATTACCTTTACTCATAACAAAGCATTTGAAAACTGGTATAGATAAAATTACATTGAATTATTAATTGTGTAGACAGCCTGAGGTTAATAATGATTCTGGGCTGCTCACATTTCTGAAAGCACTTTATTCTTCTAGCCATGGCATTGCCAGAAACAATTACCAAGTCAAGAAATGAGAAGGTAAAGTTACATGGAACTGAAATCATAATTAGTCTCTGACCTGGTTTTGATACCAATTAAGTTCTACTCTTCTATTTTCTTTTAAATAATGCAGATGTGCCTTTCTCTTCTTTTCATAAATATGTTTTAATATTTACTATTAAATGATGTCCTGTACCGCATGGCTCTAATCCAGGGGCATCACTAATGAGAACTTAATAGTTCTTAACAGTTTGCCATTAGGCAGTTCCAATGTCAACAGCCCAGAGAGGTTAAACTGATACAAATAAATTGTTCCCTTTGCCTTCTCTTTCCACAAAATGCACTGAAGCAATTCACTTTACCCTGGGGGTCTGATGAGAAGGAAAATTCTAATTTATTTCTTCACTGACAGCCCCTAAGATTACATTACAGTAGAAGTTGTGAAATGCCTGGGATCACTGTAATCTTGACAAATAATAGAAATTAGCCAGAATTTGAGGTTAAAAAAAAAAAAAAACCCTGAAACTGGCCTTTGAAGAGGATTTGGTATTGAGGCAGGATCTTAACCAGGTTAATGGGATACGACTCCTACCCAGTAAAATCCTGTAATCTTTAAAAATCAGTGTAGCATTTTGAAAAGCTTTGTTGCCTAAATTTAGGATAGATATAGATTCCTGAAGTAGCCTCAAACTAAAAAAAGAGTCAGTGGAAGACTAATGTCAAAATGTCGACATAGGTTGTCTCTGACTTTAGTCCCCCTCATAAGAAGACCAACCAGCAACTTTCCATAGACAAGACACCACTGTGAAAACTCCTGGTACCTGGGTATGAGGGAGAAACACTCCCCTGAAACACAAACACTGAGAACGACCACATTAGAGGGGTAAGAGGAACAGCGTACTGTTTTGCCATCCCCAAGATGGGCTGCACCAAGAGGGCACTCCTGGCCTACTTGTTCTCCAATGGGAGAAAGAGAACTGAAGGTGGTATTTGCTTTTGTGGTATTGTGAAACATTTTTTAGGAGGTCCACAGGGGTCTTAGCTCACAGGGATCACAGGGAGAAACTGTGGAGCTCACACATTGGGGCTCTAGTAACACTGGAAGAGGGGTAGAGCTTACAGAGACCAGTGCTCATATCTCAGTGACCCGAATTCTGCTTGCAGCAGCACCCAAGCAGAAATCTCAGCCAGTTGCTGAGACCTGAGCCAGTGGCCCTGTCTGGCCAGGAAGCTTGCTTGACAGTTCTGCCTGATTTGGGTTCCCAGCTAAAAGGCCACCCTGGCCATGGAGACTATTCTGTGTCCTCACCAAGGCAGGGGAGCAAATTAGCAGCCCCACCCATTTTCTAAGCATAGCTTCCAGCCCAGTCTAAAAGTTCACCCAGCAGAGCAGCCCACCCTAATTGCTGCCTGATTATTGAACACAGCCTCGGGCCTTGCCCAGGCATGATCCTGCCAAATGCAGAGCATATTCTATAACTCTACCCAACAGGAAAGTCTGAACAGTCATCTAGATCAACAACAGAGCACAGTTTCCAGCTACACCCAACTGTGGGGTATAGCTGAAAAAGCCTGTCCATGACACAGACAAGCAAGGTCCAATGCTCACCATTGGACTACAGCCAGTGGTTTAAGCAAAGATGATCCTGCAGCCCCACCCAACTTCAGAGCACAGCCTGCAGCCCTGCTTGTCTGTAGAGCAGAGCCAAAGGACCTGCCTGATCATGAACCACAGCCCATGCTCTTCTGAAATAAGAAGTTCAGCCAGTAGCACCATCCATTTGTTGAGCAAATCCTAAGGCCCTTCTGACCATGAACAATTAAAGAGCATAGCCCAGAGTCTTTCCAACTGCAGAATCCAACCAGAAATACTACTTGCCAGGGAATGCAGACTATGACCACACCTGACCAGCGGTGATTGTAGAGATTAGCTAGTGGTTCCACTTGACTGTAGAACACACCTAGCAGACCTGGTCTAGCAGAGAGACCACACGGGCTCCACTAGAATGTGGAACACAGCCAGAAGGCTCACCCAACCATGGAGCCCAGCCAGGGGCACCCTCTTTGACCTCAGAGCAACTAGAGCTGACACCAGTAGAAACCCAATGGCCTGCCTACACATGGAAACTACCAGCTGACCCATCCAGTATTTTAAGCTGAAGTAACTGGTGAAGGTCTACCCCTCACAAAGAACTTGGAAAGTATGAAAGACTACTCAAATGCACATATACCAACTAAAACGATACAAAGGTCACAAAGGATCGGATTAACTTTACTCCAAATCATCTGAAATTATTCAGTCAAAGCAGCTACAAGAAAAAAAGAATAAAATCGAATGCAGAAAGTCTATGAGATGTAGGGTTGGGACTGAAAATAACAATATACTCATTATAAGATTCCTGGGATGGGCACCTAGGTGGCTCAGTCGGTTAAGAATCTGACTTCAGCTCAGGTCACGATCGATCTCATGGTCTGTGAGTCTGAGCACCGCATCAGGCTCTGTGATGACAGCTCAGAGCCTGGAGCCTACTTCGGATTCTGTGTCTTCCTCTCCCCCTGCTCCTCTTCCTCTTCTGCCCCTCCCCCTTCATGCTGTGTCTCCCTCTTAAAAATAAATATACATTAAAAAATTTTTTTTAAAGAATCCTGTGAGAAAAAGAGAAAGATAAAGGGACAGAAAGTCTATTTAAAGCAGTAATGGATGAAAACCTCTAAAAACTTGGAAAGAGAAATGCACAACCAGATCCATGAGATCCAAAAGATTCCAAGTAGGTTGAATTGGAAAAGGGTTACAATGAGGTACATTATAATTAAATTGTCAAAAGCCAAAGACAAAGAGAATTTGGAACCAGTAGGAGAAAACCAACTCATCACATAGAGTGGAATCCCCATAAGACTATATGTGGATTTCTTAGCAGAAGCTTTACAGGCCAGAAAAGAGTGGGATGATATATTCAATACACTTAAAGAACTGCCAAAACGGTTCTTAAGAATTCAAGGAAAGACAAATGCTTTCCCAGAAAAATAGTGAAGTTCTTCACAACTAGACGTGTCTTATAAGAAATGCTAATGAGCAAACTTCAAGTTGAAATGAGAGAATGCTAATGAACATATAGAAACATATGAATATGTAAAACTTATACATAAAGGTAATTATAGAGTCAAAGTCAGATTTTGTAATATTATAATGGTAGTATATCAATCATAATTCTATTTTAAAAGTTAAAAATCAAAATAAATTAAAACAACTATATCGATAAAAATTTGTTATTGGATACACAATATGAAACAGATTTAAACTATAACATCAATAACCTAAACTATGAGGTGGTAGAAGTAAAAGTATAAATTTTCTATATGCTATCAAAATTAAGTTGTTATGAGCTTAAAATAGAATGTTATAAATACGCTTTATGTCAGCTTCCTGGTAATCAGAAAGGAAAAACCTGTAGTAGATACAGAAAATATTTTAATAAAGAAGTCAAAGCACACAGCCTCAAAATCATCAAATCACAAAAGAAGACAGCAAGAGATGAAGCAAGAAACAAAGTATCTAGGATGTAAAACAATGAACAAAATGTCAATTGTAAGTCCTTATCTATCAATAATTACTTTAAATATAAATGAGTTAAATTCTCTAATCAAAAGATATAGAATGGCTGAAATGATGAAAAACAAGAACTGATGAAATGATGTATATAGGAAATAAACTTTACCTTTAAGGACACACACAGAATGAATGTAAATAGGTAGAGAAAGAGATCACGAACAAATAATTACCAAAAGAAAGCAGGGGTAGCTATATTTATAGCAGAAAAATAAACTTTAACATAAAAATTTTCATAAGAGGAGGCCTGAGTGGCTCAGTCAGTTGAGCATCCAACTCTTGATTTTGGCTCAGCTCATGATCCCAGAGTTATGGGATCAAGCCCAGCGTCCAGCTCTGTGTAGGAGTGTAGACCCTCCTTGAGGTTCTTTCTCTCTCAGCCTTTCCTCCCCAGTCACACTCTTTTTGGCTTAAGAAAAAAAACATAAGGAACAATCTCAAATAAACAACCAAGCATTACACCTCAAGGAAATAGAAAAACAAACTAATCCCAATGTTAGCAGAAGGAAGGACTTTAAAACTAGTGTTGTTTCTTTAAAAGATAAAGAAAATTGACAAAATTTTAGGTAGACTAATCAAGAAATTTAGATAGAGGAATCAAATCAATAAATTTAAATTTATAAATTAAAGAGGAGACATTAAAACAGATATCCCAGAAGCACAAGGGATCATAAGAAATTATGAACAATTACACACCAATTAAATTGAACAACCTAGCAAAAATGAATAAAATTTTAGAAACATGCAACTGACCAAGACTAACTCATGAAGAAACCAAACACCTGAGCAGACCAGTAATGATAAGATATTGAATTAGTAATCAAAAAGCTCTCAACAAATAAAACCCAGAACCAAAATATTTCACTGGTGAATTCTACAGAGTAGCTTGGTTGTTGGGGAAAGAGGGGATAATTTCAGATAGCACTATGATTATAATATGTAGTGGTAATATAAATAAGATCTGGAAATATAATATACTGCATGGTGGCTATGGTTAACAATACTGTATTGTATACTTCAAAGTTGCTAAAAGAGTAAATCTGAAAAGTTATTAGTACACCCACACACAAAATGATAACTATGTGAGGTAATGGGTATGTTAACAAACGTTATTTTGTTAATAATTTCTCTATATATGTATAAGTCAAATCGTTACATTATAAACCTTAAACTTACACAATGTGGTAATTATCTCAATAAACTTGAAAATCAAAAAAGCAATAAAACAAATACTTAAAACAAACTAACAAAAAATCAACAGAAATCTCAGGTTACTTGATGGTAATGAGGAATTCCTTCCAATTCTAAAAACTGTATAACTAAGTGTACTTTTCTTCATCATGAAATAGGACATCAAAATTAGTAATTGATAAAAAAAATTTGAGTGGGATACAAGAGATAGAAGAAAATAGTACTAAATGTGTTCCAAACTAGATTCTTATTAACTGACAAAGTCAAAAAACATTTAAGTAAACTTTGTCCTCAGTAGTTTGCCAAAGCATAACTTCTAGTTAATACATATTTTGACAGAAACAGTTGCAGCCTTATCATTTATAATAAAACTGAATATAATTTAGAAATTGCTCATAGTATATGGATTAAAATGCCAAGAAAGAATTTTAAGGGAATTACAAATATTAGAAGTACTCAATACAATGTATTAGAAAGTGTGGTCTATGTTCGTCAAGCACAAGCAAAGGGAAAATGAATAGGTATGAATATAAGACATGGAGTAAATTGTGTCTGTGGAATGGGCACATGTAGAATATCATAGCAAACCATCACTTTCTCCTATTACCTCCTTAATTAATCGAGACCACCAGTAGTAACCGCCCTCTTTCACTTCAATGCATGGAAAATGTATGGGAATCCATTTGTTTGTACTTTTTCCATGCACATTTGTATACAGAGGACTTTAGGTGAAAGTAATATCAAACAAGATGTCAAGAATCTAGATATATATAGAAATGTAATTAATAAACCATTTCAGCTGAGCTGCAAGGAGACACTTTGCCTTGTGATGAAGAGAGTAGCTAAATAATTGGCTTTTCAGCTGAAGAAACACTAACATCATATCATCAATGACATAAAAGTACTGTTCAGTTGCCACCATGCTTTCAGTAGCCTTAAGGTCAAAGAAATGATTATAAATGCATCTACTTGCTAGAAGGAAAATTGCTGAAGGGAAGAAAAAAATATATCAGCTAAAATTTCCCTATTTAACATTTTAAAAAGAACTCTCTTATTCAGCTCTTTAAAAGCCTACTTAGTTACAAGATGATAGTTTAAAATATTGTAGCAAAAACTCAAGGTGAAATAAATGGCTATGGTAGTTCTGTCACCAGCTAGACCCCAAGACCTGACCTTTAGTTCCCACCTGCTTGTAGTGCAACCTTTGTCCTGCATTTTTCCTTAAGCTCTTCTTTCCAGCCTATCCCTCAAATCAGGCAAATGGAAAGCAAAACCACCCTCCAGGCCTCCTGCAGCCAAGTAATAGCGACTGCCCTGACAAGACCTCTAGCTGGCCCAGAGCACTCCAATCAGTGAACTAAACATCTGATTTGTGCCTGTGCAAAGGGACCATGGAGTGACCTCCAGATGACTGATGGCCACCTTTATCTCATTATAATACTAATATCTCCACCCAAGGAGGAGCACAAGTTCATTTACATAACATGCAATGTGTGTATAGGCATGTTTCCTTAAGGTGCATGTGCAACCTCATGCCACCACTATATATGAGGACAAGTCTTCTCCATCCAAATAGTCATCCTAACCCTAAATAAAAAGAACCCATCATGCTTGCTTAAGCAGTCAAGGCACTGGAACCATTCCTTGGGAAATAAACTTTGCTTTGTGGGACAAGTCAACCTGGCAGAGCTTCTGACTCCCCAAAGAGCGAACCCATGTTGGGTTTGGTCACCGTTCTAGGATTTAGTGGTTATACTGGCACCACAAAGACATTGCAAGGATTGGACTGGACAGTGTATGAACAGATATCAGCAATCGTAAATAAGCTAATATACTGTGTATTTGGACAGATAAGTCATTTAAAGCCCTGCCTAGTGGTGAGTTCAACAATACCTATACCCTCTGCCTTGAGGAGAGCTGGCTCATAAAAGCTTCCCAAAAGTGCCAGCTCCAGGGAGGGGGCAGCTCTGACAGGGCCCCAAAGTTCCAGCTCCTCCTCCCCTGTGGCCTCCAGGATGCCCTTCCGTCCTCTGCAGCACCTTCGTTTACAGGTTGTCTTTTCTATTTTATGCCTGCATGTCCTTTGCATTTCAGGTTCTTTAGACTGGATGCATGGTCATGCTGGGACCGAGAAGAGCCACTCCACAGTGTATTTGATTCCCCTTTTAGCAATAAAGTAACACCATTTCCTTCCAGACCCCAAGCCACCTACAATTCCACTCCCTCCCCACCCCTGGCTCCATGAGTGGGCCTCCACCACATCACCGTTTTTCTAACCAGTTACTGACCCAAGACTACTCTGACACCACCATCTATGTTACAAACATCACTTAATGCCTCTACCTGTTAGTTTTTGAATCCACAAAACAATGGGCTTGGACATAATGATCTCTCAGATTCTCAGAGTTATCATTTTCCCCAAGTATTAAAAGTAAAAATAAATAAGATGGCATTCTTAATTCCAGTATTTCTCCCTTTGTTTTAGTTTTATGTCTTAGAAGACACTGTTTTCTACTGGTATTCAGTTTTATTATGAGTTCAATAAGACAAATAGTAGGGCCTAATAAGCATGGAAAATGACATTAGATTTTCTAACTTTGGTATCTAGGACCTTCATTCTAAATTTCTAAAACCAGCTCCCTACATTTCATTTTGATTCACAATATAGTTTTTTAGATATGTTTATTGATATTGGGCTTAAACATACATTGTCAGTCTGCTTTATTCATAATGCCATCAGATCCCTTCAGAAGCCATATAGAATAAGACAAACATTAGTTACCAATTCCCAGAGTGAAATAGTCTTCTGGGAGAGAAAACCTGAAAATAACGTGGCCCTGCAGAATCAGGCACGTGTAATGATTGATTGTGGGTCCGTTATCAAAACAGCTGTTTTGTCACAGCAGGAAGGGTGGCAGCCCACATTAGAGATAAAGGTCAGGCTGTATATTATCAGAGCCGCTTGTGTATCTGGTACTAATGCCACTGTCACTATTATTCATGAAAATGGAAAAAATATAGCATTCAGTTGCTAATGTCACAGAAATGGCATTATCAAAGAAAAAATAAAGAAATAATTCTGTGAGTGCATTTAAAACAATGGATATACCATAATGAATATGGGGGAAATCTTAAAAATTAATTCTCAACAAGTGTGTTTCCTTGCTATAAACCTAGCATTGGAACAATAAAATAAAACTCCTACAAAGTCACAAGGCATAAGTTAGTCAATGATTAGTCTTTGAAACACAAGCTAGATTTGCCCTTCTATTGTCATTAGCTTTAATACCCATAAAACAATTATGAAATATATATGTGATAATCTTCACTGAGAGTTATAAAACTTTATATTCAGAGCACTTTACCATTTTTCATCCTCATAACAGATCAGTAAATGAGATTTAAATTTGATGTTCTTTATGCAAGGTGTTTTCTACTTAACAATAGTAGCACCAATACAAAATTATAAAAAAATCCCGAATAAAGCATTTTTTTTCTTGTTATATCCTAAGATTGTAATATTCTGAGGCATAGATGATATAATAGGGAATAAATCATAACCCATGAGTGCTGGTAACAAAAACTTTCTATCAGTCTATTAGATTTCTGTAGGTTTGTGAGCAAGGCACGGACTCTTCTTTATCCAAGGATGTTCATAGAGCGAATCACCTCACAAGATGAAGTTGGATTGCACTTCCCTCTGGAGCAAATAGCAGATATGCTTATTGCCCCTGAAAGATTCGGAGTCCCAGTGCTCAGAGCCTATCATGCATCTCACTGACTGGTACGACCACCATTAAAAGCTACTATATTGAATGATGGGTTAAGTCTGCAGAAAAGTTGGAGGAAATAAAAAAGTAAGGGACACAGTTCACTCACTAATCATACACTCTGCATGTCCCCTCTAGATGGTACTGGTTGAGTGGAAATACAGAAAAATAGCACGCTTTGAGTGTAAGTGCTATAACAAAAAATACATATAAAAGCCAACAAAGCACAAGGGATGGGGTGATTGACTGTTTGCATAGAAGGAAAGTCCGGGCAGTGAGAACAACCTGGGCAGGAATGAAAGAGCATGGCTGTTTAGGAAAACAAAAGTTCAAAAGGCCTGAAACAATGAGTAAAGATCTAAAGAAGAATGGAGAGGGAACTGGTACAATCTACGAAAATTAATTCAGGATGAATCATATATGGATGGATCTAACATGTTATATCTTCAGCTTAAAACTCTAAACTTCATTAACATTGCACTAATAACAGGTTCAGCCAACTCCTCCTTTTAATGAAAATCCTCCATTACTTTGTCCTTTATCTGCCTTGGTTGGAACTCTGTAAACTCTTTTTATCTGTATGTGAAACTTTATTTCTTTTTTTAGAACATTTTTTAATATTTATTTTTCAAATAGAGAAACAGAGTTCAAATGGGGGAGGAGCAGAGAGAGAGGGAGACTATCTGAAGCAGGCTCCAGCTGACAGCTCAGAGCCTGACGCAGGGCTCAAACTCATGAACTATGAGATCATGACCTGAGCTAAAGTCAGAGGTTTAACCAGCTGAGCCACTCAGGTGCCCTGAAACTTTATTTCTAAAAGATATCCGTGATTTATCTTTAAACTTTATGTAATCATGTCAGCGTTAGCTCCACTGAATATCCTGAATGCAATCTGCATGCCTATCTTCAAGTTTTGATTCACACTTTCTGTTACTGCATTAGGAGTCCTTCACCCGGGATGTACAGACTGTTAATTTACTATTTTAAATTTAAAATGTATCAAATATGCAAGTGTCTAAAATACATACAATTAACAAATACCAGGGATGATATAATACTCATTCTGTCAAATGGATTAATTTTTCCCAATTATCCTCTCCCATTCCGAAAGAGAATCCTACATCCTTTGCTCTGTGTGACATGACCTGCAGTGTCATATGCTGGAAGAGTGTACTGTCCTCGCCATCAACATGGGGCTTAGTCACGTGACTTGCTCTGACAAATGGGGATGAGTGGATATGATGCAGACCACATCCTAGCGGAGGCTTTGAGTGTCACTGCATGGTTCCAACAGCCTTCTTCCTCTTTTTACTGCACTTTTCAGAGGAGAAATTTTCCTGCTTTAAACTGAATTCAAAAATGAGAAGACAGATGGGGCAGAAGCAGAGGAGCAATGGACATGCATAAAAGAAACCTAATTGACAGACAAGTCTTTTGTGCTCAAAACCAAAAAAGAAAAAGAAAAAGAAAAAAAATAGGGGTCATTTATATTGCAGCAAAACTAAGACACCCATGTCATCAAAACACGGGTCAAGATACAGCAGATCACCATTCATTAAAGGTTTGTAAGGGTAGGGGTGTTGTAGAAGCTGCAGATAAGGGGTTAAAGACAAAGAACTGTATCTTAAATAGAAATCAGAACGCCCACAAGTTACAATGCCAGGTTTTCAGAAGGAGGAAAGGCTTAGGGGAAAGGATTGAAAATTCAGTAAATGGGATTAAAACAATTGCTATCCATATGGAAAATAAAATAAAATTGGATCCCTGCCTTACAGCACAGAAAATTCCAGGTGGATTAAAGACTTACATGTGCTATGGCAAATTTTTGTTTTAATATAAAAGAAATACAGGGTAATATCTTCAACCTCAAATTAGGAATGGTTTCTTTAACAAAAGTAAAGCATACAAACTATAAAAGATTGATAAATTTTGTTACATTAAAATTCTAATTCTCACACAAAAATCGGATAAATGCATTTTTTAGTAAAGCAACAGTCTGGGAGAAGCCAGTTAACCTACCAAGAATTAATAGCTTACCTAAATAACTTCTCAAATTAATATGAAAAGGAACAATAGGCCAATTCTCAAAAGGGGAGGCCAAAGCAATCAATGAACATATTATAAAAAGTTTAATTTCATGATTCACTGAGAAAATAAAAATTAAACCAACAATGAGAGACTTCAGATGGGCAAAAATATAAACAACCAACAACATTCAATGTTGACCAGAAATAGAGAAAAGGGAAGGCTCATCCACTCCTTAAGAGAACATAGCAGGTACAAACATCTTAGAAAGCCATTAGGCAATACTGCATAAGGTTGAAGTGGCAAGCAGAATAATGACCCCAAAGATGTCAGTGTCCTAAACTGGGTAACCTGTGAATATGTTAGGTTACATGTAAAGGGGGATTAAGTTTCCAGATGGAATTAAGATTACTGATCAGATGACCTTAAATTAGGGAGCTTATTCTGGACGACCTGGCTGGACCTGATGTAATAGAATGAGTTCTTAAATGTGGATAACCTTTCCCAGCTATGGTCAGAGGATGATGTGAGTATGGGAGAGATCTGAGTGATGACATGTGAGAGGGACTCAACTCATCATTGCTGGTTTTGCAGATGGAGGAAGGGAGTCATGAGCCAAAGAATGAGGACAGCCTGTAAAACCAAGAAAAGGCCAGGAAACAGATTGTCCCTACAGCTCCAGAAAGGAATTCAGCCCTGCTGAAACACTGACGTAAGCTCAGTGAGACCTGTGTCAGACTTTTAGTCTACAGAACTGTAAGATAATAAATAAGTGTTGCTTTAAGCCACTCAGTTTATGATAATTCATTACAGCATTAATAAAAACTAACAAAGAGGTAGAGATACATATCCTATTAGCCAGCAATTCTACTTCTAAATATAAACTCTAGGGAAACTCTTACACTTTTGCAAAATCAGATATGAATACAACTGTTCATTCCTGCATTTTTTTGTAATAGAGAAAACTGGAAACAACTGAAGTGTTTTCAATAGGGGAATGGATATAGTCACACAGCTTATGTTCTAGAACATTTAAAATAAACCAATTATATCCTTATAATTCATCATAAATAAATTTCAGAAATACAATATTGAGGGCAAAAGCACTTTATAGAGAGATATACCGGGCATGATACAAAATTTTAAAACACACAAAATAATACAATTACATTATTTTTGAATGCATACACATATGGTGAATTTTTAAAATCTTGACTGGGACAGATAAAAGCTGCAGAGTGGTGACTTGTTCTAGAAAATGAAAGAGGGAATGGAATGGAGTGTCTGTGGGGAGATGGAGCATAAAGGAGACTTGAGCAATTGCATCCAAAGAATTATAAAATTCCGGTGCAATATTCAAAACAAATGAAACTACATGTTAATATTGTTAAAAAAGAGGGGCGCCTGGGTGGCTCAGTCGGTCAAGCACCCAACTTCAGCTCGGGTCATAATCTCACAGTTCATGGGTTCGGGCCCCTGCATTGGGCTCTGTGCTGGCAGCTAGGACAGAGCCTGGAGCCTGTCTTCAGATTCTGTGTCTCCCTCCCTCTCTCTCTGACCCTCCCCTGCTCAGTCTCTCTCTCTTTCTCTCTCTCTCTCTCTCTCTCAAATAAATAAAAACACTAAAAAAATTAAAAAAAAAAAAAAAGAAAGCAAGAAAATCACAGGCTCAAAATGGAGTCACTTATGTTAAGGCCCCATAGCAGTAAATCAAGGTTTAATAGCTAACCTCCCTACAGTTTCAACCTCCCCAGGAATATAATCTTTAGCCAACCAAAGTGGAATTTCCTGGTTAACACCAGGAGATAATCCCTGATTGTGGCTTCAGTTTCCCTTAGGAGAGTTAGACCTTGCCCAAAACAATGTATTCCTTGCTAATGAATTCCTTTTTTGACTTCCTCTCTGGCTTTAAAAATCTTGATATGATACACTTCCTTGGAGCTCACCTCTACTTGCTAGATGGGATGCTGCCCAATTCATAAGTCATTGAATGGAGCAAATTCAATTTTCAAATTTATGTGGTTGAATTTTGTTTTTTAATGACATACACTAAATATCAACAGTGGTTGCACAAGGTTTGGACATATTTTTAAATTTTTAGCTGTTATATATTTAAAATGGCTTAATATCAGATTTTATGTTTTATGGTATAAATATTTCAAAATGAGAGAAAAGACAAAAATAAAAAGTGGAAGTTCTGAGTGAACTAGTTCTGCTAATTACTACGATTTTAGGTATGGGATTAGAGAAAGAATGTATTTGATGTTGACCAAGAATTGGCATTTAATCAGGAAACTCTAATTGAGATTTGGGAGACACAAATTCGAGAAGAAACCTGAATTGTGTTCCCAGAAAGACAAAAAAAGGCAGAGTCGTATAGGCAAAAGGCTGTGGGTATAGTTGTCATTCAGATCCTCTATGCAAAACAGGGATTGAAATTAGGTTAGCTGGGATTGGTTGAGTTAATATGTAAATAAGGGATGGAAACTTGTGAAATCACCTTGGCTCCTTTAGAAGTAAAGAATGGGGCTGATTAAGTCCAGACTGGGTGCTTCCAACTGGCTGAAAGATTTTTACAAAGTTCATGGTTCCTCCCATGAGAATGCATGAATTCCTCCTCCCTTAGTGCCTCCTGCGCCCTACTGTAAAGAGACTGTCTTAGCTAGGCTTGCCGGCGTGCTCTTCTTTGAAATCTGTCAGACTGAGCAATGATATATTCAAGCACTTACACATGTAAATGATAGTCAATAGTAATTGATAAAAATCTAGGTTTGGTGTGCCAGGGAAAGTGCTCAGTGCTTTACATGTGTTGCTTCATTTAACCCCACAACATCCATGATGTGGAGTGAGGCAGGTTCTATTACTACTCTCTTCTTTACGACTGAAAAATTAGAAAATAACCTAAGAGAGTTAAGCGTGTTGCCCAAGATCATATAACTTCGTGAGAGGCAAAACAAGGATTCAGTAAACCCAGTGGGTATGAACCACAGGCTATGCTCTGAATTTCTAGGTCACCCTCTGGGCACCTTAAAGAAAGGAGAAGATCTGAGGAGGGAGTGTGGGGCAAGCTGAGGGCAAAGTATAGGCTAACAGCATCCTCCCACCCTCAGGGTGGGGTATGTGTAAGATTTCTCGGACACACACCTGGCTACCCAAGAACAAAGGAAAGGGTGTTAAGTGCTTGCTGTGGTGATGTGGGAAGCCAAGCAAATGAAAAATTAAATTTTACCTTATGGTCTACAGCCCATTGACAAGTCCTTGAAACAGGCAGAGGGACCTCCCCCAAGGAGCTCAGCTGCCTTGATGATGACACTTTGCTGGCGTCAAAAGGGAGTCTTTGCTTAACATTATTCTGAGCCCCCCCCCCAGGATTCTGTAACTCTACTTTAACATATAAAAATTCCTTTGGGGGGTGCCTTGGTGGCTCAGTCGGTTAAGCGTCTGGTTTGGCTCAGGTCATGATCTCGTGGTTCGTGGGTTCGAGCCCCACATGGAGCTCCGTGCTGACAGCTAGCTCAGAGCCTAGAGCCTGCTTCGCATTCTGTGTCTCCCTCTCTCTCTGACCCCCCCCCCCCCCCCCCCGCTCATGCTGTGTCTCTCTCTCTCTCAAAAATAAATAAAAAACATTTAAAAAATTCCTTTGGAAACTCCCTTTATCTCAACTGTCCCGATACATATGCTGGCAATCATACTCCAAGCTTATGGCCCCCTGATATATATCTCAAGGATCTTATGACTGAGGTTTTACTAAATGGTAATAAATGGTGCTTTCCTAACAGCAAGCTGACCCCTCAAGGTCCGGAAACCTTGCTTCAAAATACCTTAGAGACTTACATTGTCCCTAACCCTGTCCCATCCTGAAGGTATATAATTAGAACTCTTTCTGCCCACAGTTCCTGTCCCCACGCTTTAATAAAATCACCTTTTTGCACCCAAAATGCCTTCAAGAATTCTTTCTTGGCTGTCAGCTCCAAATATCCCATCACCCCAAATCCCCACCATCTGAAATCCCTGTCCTATAACTAAAGATGCAACATCAATATCTCAATTTTCCAGATGATGTAAATGAGGCAAACTTTCAGAAGAGTTTACGCGAGCCTTAAGTGTACAAACACATGTGAATATAAAATATCTGGCAACATGTCTCACCCATAATAGGCTTTCTTTCACTCCCTTTCCATCCTCCTGCTTTGTTTTTTTTTTTTTTTATCTGGAAAGCCCTATAACCAAGACTCACAAATTTGAACTCAACTGATTTAAAAAGGTGTGGTGTTATTATGGGCTGGTCTCAGCCTATCAGTAGAGATGTTATCAGCTAGAAAAGCCTGGGGGCACTCACCTGAGCCAGGCCAGCTTCTGGCAGACTTCTCCCCCTTTCAAATCCAAGTTGTGGCTGGACCAGCCCTTATGGCTCTTATTATGATTGCAAGATGCCCTAAGCAAAACTGTTACATGAGAAAACTTTGAAAGACAAGGTTTATTACTCATAAGTCCTTGAGGGAACACAGCACGTCTGAGGCCATAGAGGGAGGTCACAGGTAGAGAGAGCGCTGGCCTGGGGTTCTGCTTTGATTGGGTAGGGGTGAGGCTTAGGGTTTCTCAGGTTCACTTTTTATTGGTGGATTTAAAACGTAAGAATGGGAATTAAAGCATGGAAGAAAATAAAACAACAGAGGTCAGAAAGGTCAGTTACGAAGTCAGCCTGGCATCTCTAAAACAAAGGAACTGTCGGGGGGTGGAGGCCTGACTCTTCAGCTAATGCCTGGCTGGCCAGGGGTTTATTCAAGATACCGGTCTTTGAAGTGACAGCCTCTGCAGTCAAAACTTAAGTCAGACACTTACATTACAATAAAAAAAAAAAAAAAAAACCAACACCAAAACTGTCAGGTACTTAACACTTCAGCTGTCCTGTCCTTTTCTTCTCTGATTAAAACAAAACAAAACAAACCAAAACCAAAAGAAAAACAAGAAACAAACAAAAAAAACTTGCCTACCATCATAATTTCTGAATAGGGATAAAGAAATAAAACGGAGTTAATAGCAAACTTGCTAAGTATACATGAAAATTCTGAGAACACCACAGTAATTTTAGTAAGGATTGCTTTTCTGTAATACTAAAATAAAAGCATTTATATGGCCCCAAATTGCCATTATTTGCTCTCCTACCTGGGGAAAAATGGCAGGTTGTTTCTAGATTGAAAATTTATAATAAAGAAAAATGTGGCTGTTGACAGTGTCTGCATCAATACATTTATATTTTATATACATTATTATGTTCATAGTACATCAGTGCAGTTTTTCATGAAAATAAGGTAACTAAAATTTAGTTTAATAAGTGATGTAGTCAGAAAGTAGGCTTTACTACAACTATGATCACCGGAACAGATGAGAAACTAAACTTTCAAATAAATTATGTATGCAAAGTATTGATATTAATAACCCTGGCAATTAAATACGGGACCAAACTGACTTGCTCATATTCAGAACATTATAACACAGAACATTGCAACTGTGCTTTCAGAAGGTTAACAGTTGAGATGATTTGAGTTATTTTAGCAGAGTAAAAACACTTTGAGGATTGCACTATAAAATATTCAAAGTTACTGATAGGGGAAACAAAGGCAGAAGGAAATGGCATAAAATTAAATTTCCTTATAACCTGCAGCCCATTGACAAGTGACTTGAGGCTGGCAAAGTAAAAACTTGTCTCCAGGAACTCCCTACTTCCTTAACATTAATGCTTTGCTAGAGGGAAAAGCAGCCTTAGGTTGACAATTGCTAGGCTTCCAGTATCCTGTGAGTCTTCTTCAGCATATGGAAATCGCTTTGGAAACTTCCCCTCCACTTTACCTCCCCCCAACTCGTAAATATAAAACCAGACCCTCCTCAGGGTCCTGGGCAGCTCTGCCTGCCCACGGGCCCTTTCCCTGTCCTTTAATAAAATCCCCTTTTTTGTGCCAAAGGCATCTTAAGAATTCTTTCTTTTCTGTCTGCTCCAGACCGCCCGTCACTCCAAAACCCCATCAGTTATTACTAGAATCATCTAACTTATGGCCTGATGAAAAGAAGCTTCACTTCCTCTTTGTATAGCCACACCAATCTTTTATGTTACAGCCAATGAGCAGAAGTCTTCAAACACACATAACAGAAAAGAAGTAATTTACAAAAAAATTGCTCTTCTAAACACTAATTTTTTAAAAATCCTGAAGACATTTATTCATATCTTGATATCAAACTTATTCTGACAAAAATAACTAGCTTTTTCATAGCTCATTCCTTTAAGTAGGATAATAAGGATGGGTTTAATAATACCTCTAAATGAGGTATTTTTCCTGGGGTGCCCGGGTGGCTCAGTCAGTCAAGTGTCGACTTGAGCTCAGATCATGCATCTTATGGCTTGCGGGTTCGAGCCCCACATCAGCGTTTCCACTCTCAGTGCAGAGCCTGGTTTGGCTCCTCTGTCCCTGTCTTTCTTTGCCCCTCCCCCGCTTTCTCTCTCTCAAAAATAAACATTAACAAAATTAAAAACAAATCATTAAATAAATATGATATTTTTCTTGACTAATAGGAACCAAATGGCCAAGCTGATACAGGTAGAACTGACTCCAAACTGGAGACAAGGTATTCAAATGACACACACTGACAGTTTCTCATCTCACCACATCTGGGCGGTGTTTTGATTTTTCCTACTCCATTGCCCTCTCTTTCTTGTCCTAAGTAAAATCACATAGCAAGTCACATATTGAAATGAATATAAAATACAGAAAATACGAGCCAATATCACTAGAACAGACTAGAGATAGCAGTGAGTCCAAACTTCCTTTTCTGACTTTGGATAACATAAAATGCTCAGATTGTCCTTCATACCTACATCTCAAAGGAATGCCTAATTTTAAGTGTGGGTAAATCCTGATTGAATTTAACCCTGAACAAGTCATGATCTACTTTATTTTGTGGAAGATTTGCATAGCTCATTTTCCCACAGCAGGTTAATCTGAACATGGAAACATGCACCCCAACAGACCTACCAGGCTGAGTTAAAAAGACTCCTGTCCACTACCTACCTCATTATCTGAGATGAGAATAGAATAACATCCAACTCAACACTGACAACAACTCAGAGAATTTTTTGGTATTCTTGGTCTTCACTGTCTAGAGTTGAGGGCCATGGTGAAAAAGCTGGTATTGTAATTAAAAATATGAATAAGTGTAGGAGTAAGGTGAGGGATCTGTTGTTTTGATCTGGAAAGAAAACCCTAAGGGCACCTGGGTGGCTCAGTGAGTTAAGTGAGGGACTTCAGCTCAGGTCATGATCTTATGGTTTGTGGGTTCCAGCCCTGGTTGGGCCCTGTGCTGACAGTTCTGAACCTGGAGCCTGCTTTGGATTCTGTGCCTCCCTCCCTCTCTCTCTGTTGCTGCCCTGCTCACACTCTGTCTTTGTCTCTCAAAAATAAGCATTTAAAAATATTAGAAGAAAAAATATATCATACTTAATCTCCCCCCAACCCCCAACACTGCCATATACTTCAGAAGAATAAACTTTGTGTGAACTAAAAACTTGGTAATAGCATGATCTACCCAACCTCCAAAAGACTTAGCTCAGCTCCTGGTGCTATATCACAATTTTATTCTTCTGGCTCTAGTCTGTGATCATTTAAAATAAAGGCATAATAATCATCGGGTAAAAGTGGAGGGCGCTTCACATAAACTGGAATCGAGAAGTCCTAAATGGGGCGTTCTTACGCCGGCACCGCTCTGCAGACTGCATAGCCGGCAGGAAGAAGGAAAACAAGAACTGGGCTGACAGGGAGGCCAGTTTGCACCTAGGAATTTCATCTCCAGCTTTTAGGGACAGGAAGATCCCTCCCTGCCCCAGGAACAGTGCACTAACCACCAATGAATCTTGGCCATGACCTGGAACTCTTGCTCTTCTGCCATAAACTTTTTACAAAACTACTCTTTCCAATTTCTCCTCAAACCTAATTAAAGTTGACTTTCTCTTTGCCTCTTTGAATTTGCTTATGGCTCACCTTTTTGTCCGGAATTGCAATTTCTCTGCCATTCCCGAATAAACTTATATTTTTTTATACTTAAATACAATTGCTCTTTGCTCTGTTTAAAGTTAACAATTGATAACCTCTATAATTTTTCCTAGAGGCAGATTAACTGCAAGTGACATTGTGGCTCAGATATAGTATCTAATTTCTTGTTGAATCTTGCTAAGTTATTCGCCTTCATAATATATTATGGCAGGGTTCCAAGGGTTAATTATGAGTTGCATAGAAGGCACTTCCTTCAACTCATTTTAATTTATTGTTTCTCACTAAGCATTTCCAAGGAACTTGGCTCACGGAAGTCTCAAAGAAGAGTTACTTTCACTTGCCCCCCCCATTCTACTTTCATCTGATATATATAGTCAACAACAACTAATTTCACAGCTCAGTTATTTAATCCTTGAAAAAAAGACATTTCCTCAAAATCAGATGATAAAAATGAGCTGGGGAAGCTGTACTAAAAAAATTCATAGCTTTAAAACTGATATTTATGTAAGCTGTATTTATGAATTCCATCAGCTTAGTGAGACATATACTAATAAATTTTCTCTAAACTCTGTGAGAGAATATAACTTATAGATTCATATTTCTAATAATATAACACCAACATATTATTTCAATTATGCACTCAAAGCCTAGAAATGGAAGATTATGATATATAGGATAATAGATGATCATCAAATGACTATCATACCATAATTCAGAAGATGGCCACAGCACTTGAGTAGTTTATGAACTGCAGCCGACATCCTCAGATGCATTCATACCTTCAACAGGAAGCCATTACTGTTACTGAAATAAAAACATTTATTTAAATCTTAACAAATTTCCATACCCTACCTGAAACCTCAACACTACACATTTTAGCATTTGCTTCATAGGAGGAAAGTTTTAATATTCAAATAACAACCCACTGTAGGGTCTTTAAAGTTATATTTTAAGTGTGACTGAGATAAATGTCTATCAAAATCTATCCAGAGTGATTATTGAGAATGGAGGCTGGGGAAGGGGCCAGAGGAGCATAACTTTCAGTTTTTCACTGAAGTGGTGCTAACTGTTGGTAATCCTATATCTTATTATACTTATAAAAATACAAAAGGAAAAATGGGGTGGTATTTTCTCTATTACATGATCCTATAAAAGGATGTGCTCAATGGGGGCCAGGGTGGCTCAGTCAGTTGAGTGTCTGACTTTGGCTTAGGTCATGATCTCGCAGTTTGTGGGTTCGAGCCACACGTCAGGCTCTGTGCTGACAGCTCAGAGCCTGGAGCCTCCTTCAGATTCTGTGTCTCCCCCTCTCTCTGCCCCTCCCGTGCTCATGCTCTGTCTCTCTCTGTCTCTCAATAATAAATAAACATGTTAAAAAAATAAAAAGGATGTGCTCCAGAGAACCAAGAGGTTTTTAACAATATTTAAGCATAAAGACATGCGTGGATTTTGCTCTGTTTTTTGTTTTTTGTATCATGTTATGAGACCACTATGACTCTCTTTTCTGTAAACCTCTTCAATTTTGGGGAGCTACATTTTCAGCTTATTCCACCTAGTAGGCATAATGTCATTGTCTCATATTTTGTTTTTACATTTACATATTTCAAGCTTTATAATTCTCCCCAAGTTTTTCTATACTAGGAAAATCTATTTCAAGGACATTTGATGTTAATAAAATCTTTCATTTAGCGACTGTTCACTAGTGCCAAGCATTTTATATACATTGTATACTACTTTAATAGCATATATTGTCAGATGTTATACCAACCTACTGTACAGATGAGAAAAATGAGCTTGAGGAACATGAAGCAATTTGTCCATGAGAACAAAACGGAGATAAAACGCAAAGCTGCCCAGTTTCACAGAATACTCTACTTTGACTGTCTGACTCTATTTGGACTGTTAGCTCTGAAGCTCTCCCCTTCTAAAAGACCACTTCTGGGACCAGAACGGTGCTCCTGTCTGCTGCACTGTAAATGTAGATATCCTTATGCGCCAGCGCGCCCCCTACAGGGACCCCAGTCACCATGCATGCAGCCTACCTCTGCCCCATAGAGTGGTGCCATAAGAAAAGCTCTGGGAATTGAGTGTGTTTTGCTACTTCTTGGCTAGTAAATTATTTCCCAATAAATCTTATTGTACACCTCTATCACAGGGTATTAAACACAAGGGTTCATAACCATTTGCATGACAACATTTTGCAAAACTTTCATTGCCTTTATCCGTATCAATGTTCATTACTAGTGTTTATTCATATATAACTGAGAAATGCCACGCAGGGGCTCCCTTATAATGGCTTTTGCTATCATTTACTTTTTTACACTTTTTCATTTTTGTAAACTTTTTAAAAAATGTCCAGACTAACATTTCTAACCTATTTAGCGTTAAAATAAATCAAGAAAACCTCATTTAAAATGGAGCTGGGACGCTCTGAAGGGGGAGCTCTCACACCCATATTGCTCACGGTAAGAAGCACACCCCCTGTTCCCCAGCAGGACGAAGCTGACTTAACAAACCCCAGCACGAAGAAGGGAGGATTTCTTCTTGCCCAGCAACAGCCCGCCAATGAGAACTCAGTGGAAAGGCCTCTCCCAGCTTCCCCCTTTCCTCTAGAAAAGCAAGCATCTCTCCTCTGTTCTCTCAGACTTGTCAATTGTTCACCATAGTTTTCTTGTCCCAAATTGCAATTCCTCTGCTATGCCTGGATGAACTAATTTTACTGGTAAAATACTGGCTCTTTTGTTTTTTTTTAAAGGTCAACATGAGTCTCTCCTGATAGACTATTCTAAAATATGCTACTTTTTGCTTCTCTGAATCTCCAATTTCATGAAGTTTTTCTTGAAATACAGCTCTCAGACTCAATTTTCCTTACAGATGGCCAACAATTTGGTTTCAAAGATAATTAATAATTCCCTTTCATTTATAATACTCTTTCCAAAAGGGACCAGTATTTCACTGGCATTCATTTATTAAGTTTATCATATTATTTTTTTATTTTGAGAGAGTGATGAGCACATATTCAGGAGAGGGGCAGAGAGAAAGGGGGAGAGAGAGAATTCCAAGCAGTTTCTGCACTGTCAGTGCAGAGCCCAACAAAGGGCCCGACCCATGAACCATGAGATCGTGACCTGAGCAGAAACAAGGAGTCAGATGCTTAACTGACTGAGCCACCCAGGTGCCCCCATTGACATTCATTTAGAGTAATAAACATGGGAACATTTGAATTCTAGTATTTTCTAGAATTCAGTTAATAGATACAGTATACATTTGGCTTATAGAATGCATATTCTGCATTTTTGCAAAATGCAAATGTCCACAACCTCATAAAATCATATATTCTCTCACTTTGACCTCAAAAAATACATTTTACTTTCAACAGGTACACTGCAAGTCTTTTTTATTTAAAAAATTTTATGTTCTTACTCACAAATACCTTCCTGAGATACTTTTTTTGACATTCTTCTATCCACTATACTCTAATTCCATACTATCCAATTCTCTCTTTCTAAATACCCTATATTTTTACTAGACTGCCATTTTCATGAAGCTGTTATTTTTTGTTTTCCTGTTTTAAAAAAAAAACTACCATTCTCTGAGAAACCTTGATAATGCCCTTGCTGTATGAACACTTCCCAATTCTTTCTAGTAAAAATCCATAACTTAGCTTCATATGAATTATATTTATGTTAAAGTATAATTACTAATATATTATTCTCCAGATATAAAGGAGAATCTCACTAAGGCTGAGCAATGTCATACACATCTTTTATCACCCAAAGACCAGGAAGAATTCTTTTCATAGACTAATATTCAATATATCTCTGTAGGTTCATTGTGAGAATAAAATACAAGAATTTGGAACTATAACATTTAAAAAACATTTAAAATATTTTAAAATAATAAGACGTAGGTTTTTAATCTTATTGTTTTCTTTCATGACTTATTCAAACCCTCTCTGTAAGGTTGCTTTTCTTTTTCCCTTTAAACTTACTTGAAAAAAACCCTTTCACAAAGATGGCGCCGAAGGCGAAGAAGGAAGCCCCTGCCCCTCCCAAAGCCAAAGCCAAAGCAAAGGCTTTGAAGGCCAAGAAAGCAGTACTGAAAGGCGTCCATAGTCAGAAAAAAGAAGAAAGAAAAGAAGATCCGCACGTCACCTACACTCCGATGGCCCAAGACACCGCTTCTCCGAAGGCAGCCCAAATATCCTCGAAAGAGCGCCCCCAGGAGAAGCAAGCCTGACCACTGTGCCATCATCAAGTTCCCGCTGACAACCAAGTCAGCCATGAAGGAAATAGAAGACAACAACACTCTTGTGTTCATTGTGGATGTCAAGGCCAACAAGCACCAGATCAAACAGGCTGTGAAGAAGCTCTATGACCTTGACGTGGCCAAGGTCAACACTCTGATCAGGTCCGATGGAGAAAAGAAAGCATATGTTCGACTGGCTCCTGACTATGATGCTTTGGATGCTGCCAACAAAATTGGGATCATCTAAACGCGTCCAGCTGGCTAAATCTAAACATACTTTTTTTTCACCATAAAAAAAATAAATACATAAACTTACTTGAAATCCAGTAGAAGTCCTCCAGTCTCTTATATCCTTAAAACAACCTAACTTTAGCAACTAAAACATCTATTTTGATGTAATAATTAAAATTTCCAGCCTTCTGAGAAGGTAAAGCTGGGACCTGCTCTGGCTGGTGTCTGGGACAGGACAGGGTGTGCGGAGGTTCTGTCTCCCGTCACTAGCCCACCCCTGGTGCCTCCCTAGCTGAAGTGGTGGGAAGAGCCAGGGAAGTCTTCCTCGCTGTGGGCTGCCATGGTGACTTAACTGTGGGTCTCTTGCCTTGACAAAGTAGCAAAAAAAAAAAGGCACCTGATCCATCTCTAACTTTTTCTTGCTAATGACTCCTTGCACCATGAGGTGAATCGCTCAGATAGGGGTTGACCCTATCCCCACAGAAGCCCTCAGGCATTCCTTCCCTCTCTATGCGCTATGTTCGAGGTGAGCCCCAATCCAGTAAATGTCTATTGGCTGGTCTTTAAATCAGCCAGCTGGTTACATCCTTGTGGTCTTTAGATTTCTCAGCCGTGACTCCAAAACATATATATGCTCTGGTCTGAATGTTTGTGTTCCTCCAAATTCATATGTTGAACTCTAACCCCTAAGATGATGGTATGAGAAGGTGGGGCCTTTGGGAGGCAATTAGGTCATGAAACCAGATAAATGAGAGCCCTCATGGGTGGGATCAGTGCCCTCATGCAGGAGACCCTGGTGATCTCCTTCGCCCCTGCCATCATGTGAAGACAGAGCAAGAAGTGAGCAGTCTGCAACCTGCAGGAGGCTTTCCCCAGAACCTGAGCATGGTGGCATCCTGAACTTGGACTTTGAGTCTCTAGAAATAAATCTCTATTGTTGACAAGCCACTCAGTCTCTAATATTTTGTTACAGGAGCCCAAACAGTAAGACACTGTGTCAGAAATAGGAGGTAGCTATTTTATTTGAAGCTGAATCGACCACCTTCTCTACAGAAAGACCTAGAATCATTTAGTGTTAGAGCTAGAAGGTGAGTTAAAATCACTTAGTCCAGAATGGCCAAATGAGAGATGAAGAAATTGAAATGTAAACATTAAATGATTTAACTGGTCTGATTTACTTAAGCTCAAGAAACACTACTGAATGCTTTTTTTTGCAAGCAACAATGGGAATACAAAGACAAATATGGCACAGAATTGGCCTTGAAGGATATTTGGTAACTACATGAGCTGACACTGCAATCCAGATCTCCTCATTTTCTGTTCCAGAGTCTTACAGGCCCCCTTGCTTCAGGAGAAGAGTTCTCAGGTTGAACATAGAGAAGAGTTTCCTGGGAAGCCGTTAAAAGGCAGACTCCACAGCTCTGCTCCTGGAGACTCTCACTCAATGTGCAATCTTCATAGCACGAATCTTCGTGTCAAAAAAGCACCTCATGTGACTGAAATGCAAACTGTTCTGCTCCAGAACTTAAAGCACAGTTCTTTGTGTTTTGGAAGGGGTTCTGCCCACGGATACCAAGGACAGAGAGAAGCTAAGCGTCTGTGTCACTCAGCACCTGTCCTCTCATCCTACAGTTTGGAGAGCCCAACAAATGTGTGCCATCATCCTGGAGACACATACTTTAGAGTCCATGTTGGTGTCTCTATTTTTCTAAAACTTATAATTTTATGGAGTTGTTTTGGAGGTTCCTGCTGAGTCCTGCAGATCATCCCCTCGTTCTGAGATGTCCTGAAGGATATTAGTTCCTGAGGACTGTGTTTTAGTTTATCTTCCATCTCTCAGTAAATAGAACCTTGCACACTAAGGACCTATAAGAAGGTGTAGTATATTGGATTGATACATGTTCTTTCTCCCATTTTTGCCAACACATTTTTATAAAATGTGAAATTATATGAGAGAGATATTTATAGAGATGTTGATTTCTTTCGGTGCTCCTTTTGTATCACAGTATGTTAAGACACAGCAAGGCCTAATATGTTGAGATTTAAACAGTAAGAAATAGATTGCCAAACAGGTACCAGAAGCATGGCAAAAAATTTCTCGTATGATAAACCGGTGTTTGGGTATCAGTGTACCTCTTCTTCAGTCTCACAGGAAGAACTTACCCTCATTTCTAGCCTGTTCTGACCAACAGCCCCCTTCCACATGGACATTCTTCCACGAGAGGCAATGAGAAGTCTTGTTCTCCCATTTAGAATGATGAGAACATGCATTTTCTGAATTTCCTAAAATGTGTTCAAACTATTTACTAATTCTATATTTGTTTTAAAATGCTGTTAAATCTGCAACTAGCTTGCACTTATCCTTAGCATAGGTAAGAGCTTAGAGCCTATCAACTGATACTTAAATGAGATTAACTTTCCAATAATAGCATTTAATTGAGAAGAAAAAGGTAAGCATGTGTCTGGATGAATGTTAGTACTTCCTGAAAGAAGGGTACTATTTAACTTCGTGATATAATCTCCTTCTTACTTTTATGAAGAAAATAAACTGTAAGGCTCATGTCCTTATATCAGTGTGGCAAATTGGGATAAAAAGCAAAAGCACTGAAGGAGGCATAAGCAAGTATTTTTCTGCTAAAATTGTCTTCTCCCAGAAGACAAGAGAACCATTGTCTATACTATTGTTCCTGTAACGTTTTCACCAATCTTCCTGGATTCCCTCACATGTGCATCTATGCAGCACATCTTTTCATGCTCTTCCATTGGTGAGCGCGATAAGAAAACATCTGTTCTAAGTTGCTGCCGAGGTATTGTAACAGTTTAACAACCCTGCTCACAGCCGGAGTCTACATCTTTAGAAAAGGATCCTAGCTTGGGATTCCTGCCACAAGTTGTCTCTTTGCTTTCTCTGGTGCATATTTTTAAATAACCACTTTGAGTTAAACCACTTGAGAAAAGTTAGTGACCTTTGCCCCAATCACCTCAGAAAAAAAATAGGTGCTTGCTCTGTATCTCCTACCTGTTGGCTACTTGGAACAGAGGACTGATCTTCTTCCAGCTCTTGAACCCCATCACCCCATTTCTAAGATAAGTACTACATCATGTGACTTTATTGCCTTTGTGTGAATTAGAGGTAAATGCTATCAGAAACTGTGCCTTCAATTAAAACAACCCTGGAGGGGTGCCTGGGTGGCTCAGTCAGTTGAACGACTGACCAGCTCAGGTCATGATCTTGAAGTTAATTAGTTCAAGCCCTGGGTCAGGCTGTGCTGACAGCTCAGACCCTGGAACCTGCTTGGGATTCTGTGTCTCCCTCTCTCCCTGCACCTCCCCTGAGCATGATGTCTCTCTCTCAAAATAAAGAAACATTATGAAAAAACAAAAAGATGCTTTGAAGTTTCCACCTCCTGGAGGTGAGAACTCAGAGGCTGACCCTGGGGTGGCTTGTGTCTTCTCATTCAGCAGGTCAAAATCCACATATTCTCAATTTAACATGCCAGCCAGGGGGTCCCCTAACACAATGAGAGTCCCACAATAGATGAGACAATCTGTAGATAATCAACAAGGAGCTTCTAGGTTTTAGACATTCTCAGATCCAGATTACATACTGCATGACAAATGCTATCAGAATTATGAATAGATCTATGAGCCCCCCCCCAAAAAAACCAGAGTAGACTCACCACTTCTGAAAGAGCTGACTGAAGCCTTAGAAAAATTGCTCTCAAGTCTAACACTCCAATAGCATCACCTGGGAAGCTCTGGAAACAAATGATACTTGTGCTCCAGCCCAGGCCAATTAAAGCAGAATCTCTCTGCAGGTGGGTCCTCAGCATAGATAAATTTAAAACTCTGTCCATGTTCTTATAATATGCATCCAGTGTTAAAAACCACTGCTTTAAAGGAAATGACGAATAAAGTTAAAATGAAGGGTGAGGAGCAAATCCATGTATTTAAGCAGAAGTCAAGTCACAGTAAATGAGAATGTTTTGTTAGTTTTCTCTTGCCAAATTCTTTGTTATTTTACTAATTCCTGATCAGTTCACTTGAAATGGAGCATAATTTCCATATTTCTTGACTTACGATTACTTAGGAATAGGTGATCAAGCTTAACTAAGAGTAGTTTATTTCTACCAAAAGAAATTTGTCAGCCACAACATAAAACATTACTCATCATTTTGAGTGTAAGAAAACAGAACTAAAGCTAAGGTGATTGGCTTAGTGAAAGAGACTAACAGAGTTAGAAAACAGATGCTTTAAACGTCATTAGGTACATACTGTTTTTATGTGTGTATTCAAGGTTTAGTTTAAACGTTCTCGAACAAACTATCAATATGCCCGAAATTCAGTTGATACAATTAACTTAAAAGACATGACATAACTGATAGAGTTAGTTTGTTAGAAGCGAAGTTTGAGGCCAATGGTTAGTAGTCACTGACATCACTGACATATTGAAACAAATTATTGGCAACATCTGCCTCCCCTGCTCCGTGAGGCCCGTCATCTCATGTCTAACCTAATTATTTCTCTTCCACTGTTAATCACATGACCAACTCGCTCAAATAAAAGTTGTTCTCCTCTCGGAACACACTACTTCTAGATTTCTTCCCCCTCCAAAATCTGGGTCTATCAAACTTCCAACTCTTCTGTAAATTCCAGAGGAACACAAGCAGTCCTCACTGGAAGTCAGATACTTATATTTTGAATTCTTACACTACTTGTTTTTTTAATCAAATGCTATGGTCATATAATTTTTAATCCTCTATTGTAGATATAACCTCTTAGGTCAGGTGCCGATTCTTGGGGAAAGAGGAAATAGAATAGGAAGAGGAGCTACAAAGTTTTGAGAGGCTGTTGTGTGCAGAGATCTGAATATGCCTATTTCACTGAATCCTAATCTGATATAATTTTTAGCATATTAGTTTACAGATTAAAAACACCTGAAATGATGAGTGGCTTGCTCAAGGTCACAACTAGATGACAGGAAGAGTCATGATTCAAAATTTCAAATTCTAATATCCTTGAGAAGTCCATGAAATTTCTACCATTTCGTGCTGAATGGAGCGTATTTTATGTAGAATTTTATTCTCACACTCTTTCATTTATTCAAGTGAGCTGATTTAGTGAACATTTCCAACTCTGTAGCATTCAAAAGAATAAAACTTATTTTTAAAATTTCTTTCCAACCACTTCCTTCAACTATGGTATGTCTATCCACCCCCATCTCCCTTGTAATACTATCACGGGAAAATCTCATTTGTTTCAGGTCACTTTCAGGTCACTGAAAGTGACCTGAAAGTTCACTTAACCAAACAAATCTAGTCCAACTTAAACTTCAAATACATGTGGTATCTGACTCTCTTTGTCTGTCCTGCTATTGCTATTATGCTATTATGACAACCAATGAAAAGTAGGACAGCTACTGCATAAGATGACAGAGGACATCCAAATGAGGACTGAGATGCCAGTTTTCCCTTCTGGTCTTCACCCTGGATCGCATGTCGGCTAGTTACCTACAAGTGAGGTGAGATTTTTGCCTGTTATCATAAACTCCATCCTCTCTGTCACTTCTGCCCTCAGCACTTTCTCTGGTTTTATATAATTACACTTGCATAGACTACAAGAGAGGAAAATCTAGACCCAAGCTGGGAAGTAGCAGGACTGTTATGGGCACTTTATTTGGAGGCTTCGAGAAGGCACCTCCCCACACAAGAAAGGTTTCCAGGTATCAACTTCTTTAGTTTTAGTAGCCAGTTCTGAGGTCTTTACTCTCTTCTATGCAATGATGTTTATTGAGAGACAACTATTCCATATTATTTAACCACATCACCCTCAAACTGAGGGCACATCCGTGGATTAGACACTGAGTATGGTGTCTTGCACACAGTGAGTAATCAATAAATATATGCTGAAGCATAAGAGTAGACAGAGTAAGAGACATAAACGTAATAATCATGAATAAAATTGTTGAACTGAGGGACGCATTCTTTCATTATATACACGGGATGTATTAGTGAGTAAAAAAGAGAAGAAACAGTATTAGGCACTGGATACAGTCCCTGGAAAGATCAAACATAAATCATGTCAATGTAGCCATAGGAAAGCCACCAGAGATACAGGGAGAGATCGATGAACAGTGTTGAGTAATACGAATTGAGAACCAGAGATAGTATTCAGTGAAGAGGGTGAAACTGAAATCATTGAATGTTGGGGTGGAAGTATTGGAATAAGTTCCCTTGAATGCAGGAGAAAAACGTGTGATGACTTTTATTTATTCTGGTACATGCCCCACATGTGAGAAAGTGAGGTCTCTGCCCAGCTCTCACTCTCAAAATATTTGGGGAATTAAGAACAATTTACACAAAATAGATAGCAAACAAATCCTTAGGAACTACATGTAACACAGTAATGGCTGATAGGCCACAGAGTTGTATGTGCTGCAAAGGCTTGAGGAGGGCACGTTCACTGAGAACTGGAGTAATCAGTAGATTCTGGAGGCTTTGAATAGTTCCAGGAGGAGTAATGCACACAGACCTTCATGATTTAAGGTTTCAATGGGGATAGGGAGCAGACTTTCTAGTGAAAAAGAAAAAGGATAAGGTAGGAAAAGCAAGTTGGAGATTTCAGATATGAAATAGTGCAGGATGATTTTGTGGGTTTTTTTTAAGTTTATTTATTTTGAGACAGAGAGAGCGGGGTAGGGCTAAAGAGAGAGGGAGTGAGATGATCTCAGGCACGGTTCCACACCGCCTGAACTGAGCCAGATGTGCGGGGAGGGGTTGGGGTTTGGATCCCACTAACCTTGAGATCATGACCTGAGCTAAGATCAAGAGTCAGTCAGATGCTTTACTGACTTGAGCTACCCAGGTGCCTCATGCAGTGTGATTTTAAATTCTACAACATGACTGTTCATTTGTGTGGCTAAATAAAAGTAAAAGTGAACCTTGGAACTTCTAGAAAGTATGCAACACTGAATTTAAGGACTAAGGTATGTTTTTGTATCTTTCAGTGTTTATATTTTAAGGAAAAGTAAATTAATTTTCTTTCCTTTCTCTTTGTAAATTTTTCTTTCTCTTTTTACTTTTCTCTCCTTTCTTCCTTTTTTCCCCTTATTTATTCATTAAACACACATGTTCTGTTCAGCTAACTATATAAGAAAGAGGTGCTAGAAATAAAGCGATGAGCAAATAGCTTACAGTCTATTGGCAGGGGTGAAAAATCACTTGCTAGTGTTAACTCATATAAAGTAAGATAGGATAGAAAATGGTGCACAGTGGGGGCTTTAACAAATTTTTAAATATGTGTTCAGTGTCTTTAACTGCAGGCACTATTTTATTCTGTATACCTCTAGGGCTATTTAATCTGGTATCACTGAAACTTTGTGTACATGTTTAAAGAAGCGGGAAGAAAGACAATAATCCCTACTAAGGGCTTATTGTACCTTGAGTACCGGAGTTTACTGCACCAATATTTTGAATTTTACTTTGGCTGGTGCCCTTTGGGTTTTGTATGGTGACAATATTCAAGGTGGGTGACAGATGTCATTTCTCTAATATGGGAACAGAGTGATCGTGGTGATAGAGGTAGCAAGTGACTCATATATTCACAAGAATGCTCCAAGGTAGATCAGTTCTAAAATAAAAGATTAAATAGAGGTTGAGGACTGAAAATAGTACTCCCTTAAATATCTCTGATACATTGTACCCCTTAGAGAGACTTTGTATGGCCCTGGGAGCACACATTCCCCATAAAAAATTTTTTTATTGCAGTAAAGCATATATAATAAAATAGACCATTTTAACCACTGGGAGGGGTATACTTCAGTGACGTTAACTACATTCACCCTGTTGTACAACTATCACCACCATCTCCAGGACTTTCTTCATCTTCCCAAACTCAAACTATTCAACGATAATTCTCCATTCACCCTGCTCCTTGTCTCCGGAAACTGCAACCTCTATTCTACCTTCTGCCTCTATGAATTTGACTATTTTAGGTACCTCATGTAATTTACATACATCTACAGTGTAAGTTCTGGCTCCTTTTCTGAGGTAAAATGAGGCGCTCCACACAAAAATAGCTATAAATAGTGCGATGCGTGCTTTCACACCATTGTTCTCCTTCTGTATTCCAGAATCTCAATTCCTGTTATCAAAATATCAGAAACATGTGGAGAATTCTTCCCTCATATGCTAATAAGCTATTTTACACGTGATTAGATAAACCATCTCTAGAAGTCTCATTTCGGACCTAAGTTCTCATCCAGTGGCTTTCTTTTCCCATTTTGCGCCACCTCAGTAGGCTCTAAGTACCCTTAATACATAGCAGATGCTCTGCTCACTCAACAATACCGAATCACACATTTATTTTAACGTGAAGGAGGATTTAAAATTTGCTAGTAAATTTTTTTTTTAAGGTTTTACTGTTAAGTAATCTCTATACCCAATGCGGGGCTCAACCTACAACCCCGACATCAAGAGTTGTATGCTCCAATGACCGAGCCAGCCAGGTGCCCTCAGGATTTTTCTTAAGAAAAAAAATAATAAGAAAAGATTTCTCCTCTGATATATTTTCCATAATTTTTCTTTTTTGCCTTTTGTGTAAAAACACTATGACTTCAGTATGATCTGGTAAGGCTCACTCGCTCACAGCTAAATTTCTGATTCTGTAATTATTTGTCATTTATTATTTACTGCCTTCATTATGCACAAAGCTCACAAAGCAAAATGGATATGGTCTGGGTTTTAAATAGTTTGTAAGAGAAGAGTGGCACTGGAAAAACACTTGACTCTGTAATTTATATTAACAACCTGAAATTAGAGGTATATGGAATGCAGCAAAAATTCCCTACTCCAGTGTTTCCTTTGGCTCACATTTTGAATAGAGGGAAAGTAGACATACTATATAAATGCTGTATTTACTTAATTTTATGTTTCATTGAATCAAAGAAAGAACAGCTTCCCAAACACTATGCAGTACATGCACACATGTGCAAAACGTTCTTTGACATTTCAATAGCACAGCTTTGTACATAAAATTATGTATCCCTTTTCTTTTACACTCACTATGCAAGTCTGAGTCAAAGCTTCTGCGCACACAGAATCCATTCTCTTGAACAGTGTTGCTGTTCGCAACAGTGCACGTCATCTCAAGATGCGATGCTGTTCACAACCAGTACTAGTCACCTTGACTTCTTTACCAACTAGTAATGCCATTTTGAGGCATTTTGAAGAGTAAAGTATTTTCATAATAATCTTCTCTTGGGTTAAGCTCAGAGTTTCCCTTTCTTACATGCCTTTTAAGATTAATATTGCTGGAATTTAAAAGTTTTAAGGAACTTTCATCAGTTTCATTTAAGGCCTAATTGACATTCTTTCACTGTACATGCATCAACTACACCATCTTCTCTTAGGTTTTCTAACTTCTCAGTCTATTCTTAAAGATTTGGGAAAATCATTTTAACAACAGTGTGAAAATCTGTGTGACTTAGCATTAAGAAAAATGTCCATGATGTTAACAGTCAATGATTGAAATGAGCAGAGGACCTGAATAGACGTTTTTGCAAAGAAGACATGAAGAATGTCAACATGGCTCATGAAAATATTCTTGACATCACTAATCCTCAGGAAAATGCACATCAGAACCACAATTAGGTATCACCTCACACTTTTTGAATAGCAACTACCAAAAGACAAGAAATATCCAGCGTAGGTGAGGATGTGGAGAGACGGGAACCCCTGGGCACTGCTAATGGGAATGTAAACTGGAACAGCCACTGTGGGAAACAGTATAAAACTTGTTTGTTTTTTTGTTTTTTAATTAAAAACAGAAACATCATATGATCCAGTTCCACATCTGGGTCTTTATCCAAAGGAAATGAAAACATTAATTTGAAAAGATATATCCACTCCCATGTTGATTGAAGCTTTATTTCAATAGCCAATATATGGAACAACCTGAGTCTCCCTTACTGGATGAATGGATAGAAACAATATGGCACACCCGCGTGCATGCGTGCGCACACACACACACACACACACACACACATACAATGGAATGCTATTTAGCCATAAAGAAGAAGGGAAACTGGCCATTTGTGACATGAATGGATCTTGAGGGCATTATGCTAAGTGAAATAAGTCAGAGGACAAATACTGTATGATTTCACTTATATGTGGAATCTAAAAAAAAAAACAATCAAAACAAACAAAACAAATAAAAAACCATAGATACAGAGAACAAATTAGTTGTTGTCAAGGGAAAAGCAAGGCGTCAGGTGGGCGAAATGGATGAATAAGGTTAAAAGGTACAGATTTCCAGTTATAAATAAATCATGGGGATGATCACTATAGTTAATAATACTATAGTGGATATTTGAAAGTTGCTAAGAAAGTAAATCTTAAAAGTTCTCATTACAAGAAAAAAAATGTTATAACTGTGTAAGGTGAGGGACAGTACACTTATTAAAATGATCATTTTGTAGTGCACACAAATTTCAAGGCATTATGTTGTACACCTGAAACTAATATGATGTTATGTGTCAATTATACCCAATTAAAAAAAAAGAAAAAGGCAAATAAAAACATGTCTGGACACGGATACTGGTGATGGTTGCATAGCAATGTGATTTTGCTGTATTGTATCTAAATGATTATATTTAATGTCACTGAACTATATGCTTAAAAAGTATTTAAAATGGTAATTTGTATGTTACACACATTTTACTAGAACAAAAATATTTTTTATGCTTATATTATTTTTGAGAGAGAGAGGGAGATACAGAATCTGAGGCAGGCTCCAGACCTTGAGCTGTCAGCAAAGAGCATGATGAGAGGCTCGAACTCAAGAACTACGAGATCATGACCTGAGCCAAAGTTGGATGCTCAACCAATTGAGTCACCTAGGCCCCCCACTATAATAAAAATCTTGAAAAATTAAAAAACATATTCAGTCATAATAATTCAAAAATTCAAGAAGTCCCCATGAATTATGGATATAGAAATATGGTAACCATGAGCTTGACTGTAAGGTATAGAATAAATGGAGATACTAGATAATAAAAGCATAATGCTATAATTGGAAGCAAGACATTTGAATAGTAAACATTCAAAAATGTGAAGACATTTATAATTCTTTTCTAACAATATTCAAAATCATTCAATAAATTTAATACAATTTTAATAAATTTTACTGTATTTATTGGTAAATATTTAGAAACATCTTTTCAGTTTTCTTAATAGAAAACAAAAGGCCACATATTGTTGAAGAAATGCTTGGTTTTCCTTCAGTGGTTAAATAGAAAAAAATTCAATTTACATGGAAAATATGATTACCATTGAACCACATGAATTGCTCAGTAAATATCTGTGGAAAACAAAATGTTGAATATTTGAAAAAATATTTATACAAATAAAATACATAGTTGAGGGGTGCCTGGGTGGCTTAGTCCGTTAAGCCTCTGACTTCGGCTCAGGTCAGATCTCACATTTGTGGGTTCAAGCCCCATGTCAGGCTCTGTGCTGCTAGCTCAGAGCCTGGAGCCTGTCTTCAGATTCTGTGTCTCCCTCTCTCTCTGACCCTCCCCTGCTCCCTGCTCGCACTGTCTCTCTCTGTCTCTCAAAAATAAAAAACATTAAAAAATATTTTTAAAAATTATTGACATTTTTAACTGATAACAGGTGGTTCTCCGTCATATCATAATAGGTCCTTTTGAATAATCACACTTAAGATAAAAGTCTGTACAATAAAAATAACTGTCTAGCAATAAGAAAATAATTGTTTTCAAATAATCTCAAGTTATGGGAAGAAAATTTTAAAAATGGAAATTTGGATTTCCTTCCTACTTTAGAAATTATGATAACTACTTGTAAATATCTTACATCTGGAGTGTAAAAATTTAAAAAAAAGAGGGGTATAAAGCGATCTTCTTATCTGTGAAAGGATTTTTGTTAGAAATAAACAAGTGAATACAGTAATAGTTTTTAGGGTAACATCTAAAATTCTTTCTTTTTTAAAATTTTTATGTTTATTTATTTTTGGGAGAGAGCGAGAGAGACAGAATGGGAGTGCGAAAAGGGCCAGAGAGTGAAAGACGGAGACAGAATCCAAAGCATGCTCCAGGAGGCTTGAACCCATGAACCATGAAATCATGACCTGAGCTGAAGTCCAGCGCTTAAATGACTGAGTCACCCAGGCACTCCCATAAAATTCTTCCTTTTTAAATGTTTTTAAGTTTACTTGTTCATTTTGAAAGAGAGAGCACAAGCATAAGGGCAGAGAGAGAGAATCCCAAGCAGGTTCCCCACTACACACTGAGCCCAACGCAGTGCTCTATCCCGGGAACCACGAGATAATAGCTAGAGCCGAAATCAAGAATTACGCTTAACCAACTGAGCCACCCAGGCACCCCAGAATGGTATCTAAAATTCTATAAGTACTTAGTAAATTATGACTATTATTATTATTTTGTCATCATTACTACATTTATTTTATGTAATATATTTTGTACCCTGACATTAAGGCAACAGATTTTCACACTTGTTGAAAATATGTCCACATACTCTACATATTACAATTAAAATCCACCTGAGTGGTAGAATGATGCTATCATTCTAGTACTATCTCAATGTTTCAGTGGCAATATACTGCTCATTCTATCAGATTAATTTACTCTCTCTTATTATTTAAACCAAGGAATTACCTGACCATATATATTTTTTTCTATTAGCATTGTCTCTCATTATTTCTCAGTATGAATCCTTTGGTTATATCAAATTAATGTGTTTATTTTCACCAAATATACATATCATAGCCATGTTTTCATATTGTTTTCCCAATATAAATGATCATCTTGCCTTATAACACTTATCCAAATTTGAGCCATTTTTCAAGGCCCAGATTAAATTAGCTTCCACCATGAAATACAGACCTTTTCCACTGAACATTTTTTTTCCTATGCCATAAAATGTAATTGGCTTCTTCATTCTTCTTGACATAACTATATTCTTCCTAATCAGATTTTAAGTGTTTAAAAAGGATGTTTATGTTTTAAATTTTCTTATAGATATATTATCCCGCATCTTTTAACACTGTGATATTTAATTTTTAAAATTTAATTTTAAATATTTATTTGTTTTTGAGAGAGAAAGAGAGAGAGAGAGGGCAAGGGAGGTGCAGAGAGAGAGAGGGGGACTGAGGATCTGAATTGGGTTTCAGTTGATATCAGAGAGCCTGGTGCAGGGCTCAAACTCATGAACCAAAAGATCATGACTTGAGCCAAAGTTAGAGGCTAAAATGACTGAGCCACATAGGTGCCCCAAAATTAATTTTAATTGATTGATGAGAAAACATCAAGAAAGAACTATAAATAGTAACATTAAAAGTGTATTTTTAGGCTGTCTCCATCTTATGTAATTCAGAAGTAGGGGAATGCTTTTATTAAGAAAATCTAATGTTAAATTAGTTTACTGGAAATTAGAAAACTCATCAATTAATTATGAGATAATTTTTCATTGTTTAGAGCAATCATTTTGGAATCCTTTATATAGTTAATGTGTTTTAAATACATTTTATTTAAAATAATTAAAGGTTTAAATAACTTAAAAAAGAATGAGCCTTTTATGAGGTTCATAGTTTTCTTCTTACATTTCTTTCTGACAAATCGTGACACTGCATATTTTACCATAGGTGTGCAGCAAAAACTCACTAAGAATGTCAGAAATGATTCCTTAACTATCCTTATTTTCTCATTTGCCTTCAATAGGTTTTTTTAAGCCATCTGAGAATCTTTGATCATGAATATTAAAAATCATCCAATATCTCTTTAATTCATGTTTGAGCACATACAAGGTTTATATGATCACATGAATATTTTTCATAAAATACGAATTTTATGAATTTTACACTGGAATAAAAAAGTCAGGGTAAACTCATTTTGACCTTTGTTATGTTAAAATAGACAATGACAATTATGAAAATAATTTATGTAAGATACTATTTGTCCAAGGCACAGTTCATTCTTGATATTATTAACAACTGTGGACTAAGAAGGTGTACTCTCTAGGCGCATACCTCTATATGCAGAGGTAATCTTTCCAAGGAAGGGAGTTATTTAAGAATATGCCATTCTAGGGGTGCCTGAATGGCTCTGTCAGTTACGTGTCCAACTCTTGCCTCTGACTCAGGTCATGATCTCCTGGTTTGAGCCCCACGACAGGCTCTGTGGTGACAGCATGGAGCCTGCTTGGGATTCTTTGTCTTCCTCTCTCTGCCCCTCCCCTACTCACACTTTCTTTCTCTTTCTCTCAAAATAAATTTTTAAAAAACTTAAAAAAAAAAAAGAATATGCCATTCGATAATAGTTGTATATTGCTTTTAAATTGCAAAATGCCAGAGTGCCTGGGTGGCTCAGTTGGTTAATGGTCCGATGGTGGCTCAGGTCATGATCTCAGTTTGTGAGTTCAAGCCCCATGTCAGACTCTTTGCTGACAGTTCAGAGCCTGGAGCCTGCATTCAGATTCTGTCTCCCTCGCTCTCTGCCCCTCCCATGCCTGAACTCTTTCTTACATCTCAAGAATAAATAAGTAAGCATCCTAAATATTAAAAATAAATAAATAAATTACAAAACACCTTCTCATTATTTGATATTCTGTACAATCCTAATTTATCCTAAGTGAGGATAAATTAGTTAAATCAGCTTTCTTTTCAAGGGTTCACTAATGTGAGGCCTTGTTCTATATATTTTCACCTCCATTAATTCATTTAATATTAATAAAAATTCTGTTATTGTGTGCATTTAGTATCATTTTGCCAGATGGGAATGCTGAAGCCCAGAAATTTTGCTGATATGCTCAAGAATATAGGCCTATATAGTGGCAAAGTCAAGACTTAGACCGATGTTTTTTAACTTCAAAATGTGTTCCGGTTTGAAATAGGCATGGCAGATATCCTTTTCATTGTATTAATGAGGAGTTGAGGTCTGAGCAGATTAAATTATTTGCCCTGAATCCAAATAGAAAGTAGCTATTGAAAACGGGAAATCAAGTTTAAGTTCCCACTGTGTGTACTGGCTCAATGTAATGGTGAGGCACCACATGCACACATGGACAGCTGTCTGCCGACCTGTGGTGCAGCCGCCGAGACACACTGTGAATAGATAAGACAGAATGACTAGAAGGAAAGACAGAAAAGGAAGAAAGAAAACAAAACTTAAATAATTCATTGCCTGTTCTGTCTTGATGAATTGCATTTTTCACTCATTCATTTAGACAAAATTAACCAAATAACTTGGAAATGAACTAAACACACGTACACATACATGTTCTTGTATTCCTATACACAACACACACTCAACACTAACTTGGTACGGGCAGAGAAAAATGCTTCAGAGGTCCTGATGAGGCCCTCAGCTACCACCTGTGTCCCTGTGTCCTCTAAGGATTAAAGGAACAGCCTTCTTTAGCTGTGAACCTAGATCCTATCTTTCCATTTCCCTGAAAGTAGATATCAATCCCAGCATCCAGGGACTTAGCTGTTTAGAATTCTTCAGTATATTTCACTTTGTGTGGCCTCATTATACACATAAATATACTCAGAGTAATAAGCAAGAGGAAACATTTTTAGTTTCAAAGTTCACATTTTTTCCTAATTAAAGAATATTTATACTTAAAGACACTTCAGTCTCAACTCCCTCATAGAGCTGCCAGAGACCATTCCTTTAGCCCAGATTGTCATGGATATTTTCCAGGATCTCCAATAACATAGTTTCTCATTTCTCTTCTCTTAACTTTTCCTAGCTACATTAACTAGAATACTGTTTATGCTCCTGTTGCAAAGTACAAAATAGTTCTGGCTTAAAAAAGATACAAATGGAGATCTCTTTCCCATAATAGGCAGATGTTACAAGGTGGCTTCATGGTGTCAAGAGACTGTATCGTTCCCATCGAGGCTCTCTGTCATTTCCAACACATAGCTTTCATCTTGTGGGCTAAGGTGGCTGCTCCAGCTTCTAATACCTCTGCAGGCAAAGAGGAAGGAGGTACAAAATAAAGCCACTCCTCTGGGGGTGACTAGGTGGCTAAGTCAGGTAAGCATCTGACTCTTGATTTCAGTTCAGGTCATGATCTCATGGTTTGTGAGAACAAGCCCCATGTCAAGTTCTGTGCTGGCAGTGTGGAGCCTGCTTGAGATCCTCCCTCCCTCCCTCCCTCCCTCCCTCCCTCCCTCCCTCCCTCTCTCTCTCTCTCTCTCTCTCTCTCTCTGTCTCTCCCCCCTCCCTCTCCTTTTCCCTCTCCCTCTCTCTTTCTCTCTCTCAAAATAAATAAATAATCTAAAAAAACAAAACAAAACACTCCTCCAGAAGGATGTCATCAGTCAGGGGCAGGAAAATGTGTTCCCTCTGTGTCCATCTCTTTATGCTTATTAGTACAACTGATTATTTGATATTTGTTTCTAGAAACCTCACTAAGCCTTCATATTTACCTCTATTATTTTCTTGGATTTCTCATACACTCAGGTCATATTGATGATAGTATGTTTCTTTCTTCAACCATTTTTTTCTTACCTCTGTGTCCACACAAAGACCACCTCTATGCCAATGTTAAATAGAAATGGCAATAGTGGACAGTTTATCTAGTTCTTGATCTCAAAAGGGAAGATTTCGAGTTACCAATGCAGTAGATTAATTCGTAAAACCCTTCATCAGACTGAGGAAGTTTTCTTTGATTCATTGGAATCAAGTTGTTAATTATATAGACTACTTTTATATACTGCTGCATTCATTCCTCTAGTATTTTATTTAGGATTTATGTATCCATGCTCATAAATGTGTTTGATCTGTCATTTTTCATTGTGGTACCATCGTCAAATCTTGAAATGCACTCTCTACAAGCCTTATAAAATAAATTCAGGATTATTTTTTCCAAATTCCCTCCAGCAGGGGTTCCTCAGTGGGTCAGTTGGTTAACCAGCTGACTCCTGATTTCAGCCCAGGTCATGATCTCACAGTTCTTGAGTTTGGGCCCATGTTGGGCTCTGCACTGACAGTACTGAGCCTACTTAAGAATCTTTCTCTCTGCCTCTCTCTTTCTCTCTCTCAAATAAATAAATAAACTGGAAAACAAAAACCAAAAAACAAAAATAAAACCTCCCTAGACTAAACTGTGGAAAACGTAGATATACTTTTTAAAAAAAATTTAATGTTTTGTGCAACTTTTCATGAAAACCATTGGCTCTTACTGTATATTTAAGTCTGCACCACCTGCAGTTATATCCCGCTTTATTTTTGACTTGCTTACTGTTGTCTTCTCTTTTTCTTTTTTTTTTTAAAGAAGAGTTTTAAATCATTTTTACATGTATTTATTATTGAGCCACCCAGGTGCCCCAGTCTTCTCTTTTTCACTAGATGAATCTTGCCAGAAGTTTGTCAATTTAATTTGACTTTTCAAAGAAACAGCTTTTGGAATTGTTGATCCTCTCTATTGTTTGTGTTCTCTGTTATTAATTTATATTCTGTATTATTTTTTCCTTCAGTGTGTGTCTTCTGGGGGAGAGTGAATGTGGTTTTTTTTACAAGATAATGCACCACATTTAATTTTTTTAAAGTAATGTTTCTTTCTTTTTCTCCAAGATGTTGAGTGGTTATTTATTCTTTAAAAATTTTTTTAGTGTTTATTGATTTTTGAGAGAGAGAGAGAGAATGTGAGTAGAGGAGAGAGGTGAAAGGGATGAAAGAAAGAGAGAGGCAGACACAGAATATGAAGCAGACTCCAGCCTCTGAGCTGTCAGCACAGAGCCTGACGTGGGGCTCCAACCCATGAACCGTGAGATCATGACCTGAGTTGAAGTTGGACATTTAACCTACTGAGGAAATATCACAAATATAAGTAAATTTGTGCACAGTTACATTTTAGACATTACCTAAAGGAGCTCAAATAATATCATATATCACACAAATGCAGTGGTTTGTATCAGAGAAGGAAAACAGAAGTTTCCATGAAGTTTTGCTTGAGGTAATGCAAGAGGATTTTTTTTGAAATGAACATTACGTGGCAGGAAAACTAACTAGAACGACACAGACCAGGTGTGATTTATAAACGGTTCCTGTTTGATCACTGTCTATATAACTGGACAACATGACCCATTACTGGGTAATGACATCAGCTTTATGGGTGACAGTTAATTTTTTGTTATAAAACATAATAAAGTGGAAAAATTAGAGCATATAACATGCAATAAAGGAAACTGTTCTCTTCACATTTTTGTTTTTATATGTGAGTGTGAATCAGACCATAGTACAAATAAACTTACTTTGCTTTCATTGTCATAAAAATCTAAGAAGCTGGTTTACATCATCCCAGTTACAGGAATATAGCCTCTAAAGTTTCCTGAAGTTTTCCAAAACATATTTAACTTGCTCTCTACATGGCACAAACATAAAAAAAATTTTTTTCAACTTGCAATCCCTACCAAAATAACACCAGAATTCTTCACAGAGCTAGAACAAATAATCCTAAAGTTTGTATGGAACCAGAAAAGAGCACAGGTAGCTAAAGCCATCTTGAAAAAGAAAACCAAAGCCGGAGGCATCACAATCCCAGACTTCAAGCTGTATTACAAAGATGTAATCATCAAGACAGTATGGTACCGGCACAAAAACAGACACTCAGGTCAATGGAACAATAGAGAACCCAGAAACAGACCCACAAACATAAAGCCAATCTTTGACAAAGCAGGAAAGCAGGAAAGAATAATCAATGGAATAAAGACAATCTCTTCAGCAAATGGTTTGGGAAAACTGGACAGGGACATGCAGAAAAATGAACCTGGACCACTTTCTTACACCATACACAAAAATAAAGTCAAAATGGATGAAAGACCTAAACATAAGATAGGAAGCCATCAAAATCCTAGAGGAGAAAGCAGGCAATAATCTCTTAGACCTCAGCCATAGGAACTTCTTGTTCAAGACATCTCCAGAGGGAAAGGAAACAAAAGCAAAAGTGAACTATTGGGACCTCATCAAAATAAAAAGTTTCTGCACAGCAAAGGAAACAATCAGCAAAACTAAAAGGTAACCAACGGAATGAGAGAAGATATTTGCAAATGGCATTCCAGATAAAAGGTTAGTATCCAAAATCTATAAAGAACTTACCAAACTCAACACCCAAAAAACAAATAATCCAGTGAATAAATGGGCAAAAGACATGAATAGAGTATACACTTCTCCAAAGAAGACATCCAAATGGCAAACAGACACATGAAAAAATGCTCCACATCACTCATCATCAGGGAAATGCAAATCAAAACCATAATGAGATACCACCTCATACCTGTCAGAATGGCACACAGTAACAACTCAGGCAACAATAGATGTTGGCGAGGATGTGGAGAAAGAGGATCTCTTTTGCACTGCTGGTGGGAATGCAAACTGGTGCAGCCACTCTGGAAAACGGTATGGAGATTCCTCAAAAAATTTAAAAACAGAACTACCCTATGACCCAGCAATTGCACTAATAGGTATCTATCTAAGGGATACAGGTGTGCTGTTTTGAAGAGGCTCATGCACCCCAATGTTTATAGCAGCACTATCGACAATAGCCAAAGTGTGGAAAGAGCCCAAATGTCCATAAACAGATGAATGGATAAAGAAGTGGTATATTTTTACAATGGAGTATTACTGAGCAATAAAAAGAAATGAAATCTTGCAATTTGCAACAATGTGGATGTAATAGAAGGTATTGTGCAAAGTGAAATTAGTTAGAATAAGACAAATATCATATGACTTCACTCTATGAAGAATTTAAGATACAAAACAGGTGAACATAAGGGAAGGGAAGCAAAAATAATATAGAAACATGAAGGGGGACAAGACATAAGAGACTTTTAAATACAGAGAACAAACAGAGGGTTGCTGGAGAGATTGTGGGGGGTGGACTAAGTGGGCAAGGAATCTACTCTTGAAATCACTGTTGCACTATATGCTAACTAACTTGGATGTAAATTGAAAAATAAATAAGTTAAAAACAAAAACTAAAAGAAAAAGAAAATGTGTCCACACAAAAACTTTAAAAAACAAATAAATAAATAAAAGAAAAAGTCTTCATTACTCTCAGACTCTTCTTTCCAAAATAAGGAAATAATTTATTCATCTCTTCTAAAGTAATATACATAATGTATTCATCATTTTCTTTTCTTAAAATGTGATCTACTCCTCAAAAAATGCATTAAATTAGGTATATGTATATAATTCATTTTAAAGTGAAATCATATTTTAGAAAAAAGTCAATTTTAACCTAAAATAATAAAGTGCTTAAAAGCCATAAAAAACACCTTTTTCATCTCTCTTATGGCTTTTCTCAGTAGAGAGATTTTTAAAACTCCTGAAATATCAAGAAGCAGGTAAAAACATTAGGAATGCAATTTCAATTTCCTAGAAATTTGAATTTTAATAAAATACAGTGGTTTCCATTCACATATGAATAACAATTTTATCCCAATGCCTCCTTGTAATAGACACTGAAAGGATATTGTGGTTGTATTCTTAGGATCCGAAAAGGCACCTTCAGACCCCATCACTATACAAATGCATCATTATTAGGACCTGCCTCATAGAGTCTTCTGCTAGAGTTCAAGAAGGATTATCTTCCAAAAGTATCAAAGAGTGTCTCTTGGCTCAGAAAATGTCCTTTTGCTGCTCTACCAATGGGACCTTCCTTGATGTTATTTGCTGATGTTGCTATTCAGAAGGTCTTGGAGTGTAGCACAATCACAGCGATAGCAACAATACAGTCAACCCCTAAAGGAATTCTTGCAACACAAACTTCTTGTGGACAGACAGAACCCCCACCCATCCTCCCTTGAAGGGAGATTTGATAAAGGTGGTGTCCTCTATAATAACCAAGTCCTTCTCTGACCCTAATCTTCTCAAGATGCACATTCTGAAGAACTCAAGAAAACCTGATATGGGAATCAATGTCAACCAAGAGGTATACAGGTAAAATGTGTGGGATGTCCTGGTTCTTAACTACCCAAATACCCTCAACCAGCCCAACATCCACAGGATATGCCTTAACGGCCTCTACTAACCCTGAGTGGGCAGGACATCAGAGAACAGCATCACATTGGTTTAGCCCCTCACAATGCATCAAATCTGTATCAGAGGCATCTGAGTGTTTGGAATTATGTTGTGCCTTGAAGGCCTTCAGCTCCCGCTGCTGGTGGCCCACTTGGTTCTGCCTCGACAACGCATGGTCTCACACCCAGGCGGCTTCCTGCTGACAGTGCTGCTGTTCATCCCGTCAGGAAGGCCTACGCATGAGGATGGTCCACCCCCAACATGCTGTCCGCACAGCTGCTGCCACTATCTAGATTCTTCTCTGGCTCCATTTCCCACATTGTGCCTCCCTCCTGCCCTTTTCCCTAACCAACTCGACCCCACCACCCCACAGCACAGAGATACAAAATAACTCCCTAGAAATGCCTAGAACTATATTTCTTAATTCCAAATACAGATGGTGTGTCCCGACTTATAATGGTTTGAATGATAGATTTTTGACTTTATGATAGTGTGAAAGTGAAACACATTCCGTAGAAACCACACTTCAGAGTTTGAATTTTGATCTTTTCCCAGGTTAGTAATATGAGGTAAGATGCTCTCTCCTAATGCTGGACTGTCAGCCATGTGATCATGAGGGTCCTCAAATGACACACTTACAACCATTCTGGTATTCATTGTTGGTCGAGTATTCAAAAAATTACATGATTTGTGTTAGACGATTTTGTCCAGCTGTCGGCTAATGTAAGTTTTTTGATCACATTTAAGATAGGCTAAGCTAAGCAATGATGTTCACAGATGAGATGTATTGAATGCATCCATTCATACATGATATTTATGATCATTCATGATATTTACAAGTTGGTCTGAGGGTTGTAGGTTATCGTTAAGCTGACATGATATTTTCAACTTATGATGGGTTTATGGGGTGGGGCATAACCCTGTTGTAAGTTGAGGAAGATACACACATGTAGATTCTTGAAATGGTCTTCTTTCCCTGGCTTTATTGTGTTCTGGAGCACATTAGGGATCACTTCAGACCAATTTTATAGCTTGGCCAGGAAGTCCTTGCATACAGGGGTATAAATTCATGTGAAAGCCTAACTGCACCCCCAAATTTATAATGATAAATATGTTTCCTTTCCTTTTCTTCCTTAGTTACTTTGCTCAGTCCTAAAGCAGTCTTTTCTAGTATTGGGGACAGCAGTTGGGGGTAATTCTTGTCAACACTTTCCCAAGGGAGGGTGGCCCTTTATGGTGCCAGCTTATTGTGGAAAAGCTTCCAGCTTAACTTAAAGAGATGCCTCTGGGTCCAGGAAGACTTCTACCCACCCCAACAGGCTGGTCCCTGGACTCTACCAAAATGAGCCCAAATTCTGAAATCAAAGGTACAGAATATGCAAATATGATGTGGAAAAAAAATCAGTGCTCTGACATTTTGCGTATCAGTCCTGAGTTTGGAAAAGGAGTTACACTGGAGGAAATGGGAACAAGTAAACTAAACATAATTATTGTGAAACATTTGTCCAAGAAAGGAAGCAGCAAAATGACCAAAGGATGAGTGGCATAGAGTTTAAGGAAACTTGTCATTCTAAGATCAGAGAGACTTAAACTTACTCTTACTTGACTTTCTATTTCCGAATCTCATTATTTATTTTATAGTATTTGAGTTTTGGGATTTGATTTTGGTTGATTAGTTGGTTTTTATTATGATTGTTGTTGTTTTTAAAGTGGCTCTCTGTGAAAACATGTTTGTGTGGTCAGTCTAACATATCTTTCCAGAAAATCAAATCCAGGAATAATAGTTAAATGCTACCAACTGTTCATTATTGAAGAATTCTTATTTTTCAATACTGATTTTTGGATTATAAGGTAGAAAAGGGGAAAACGTGAATTTCTTAGTTGGATATTCTTTTCTCTACTAAAACACATATAGAAAAATTTCACATTTTTCAAGTGGTTCTTTTGTCTTACTATCAATATGTCACCTATCATCTCTCTATCTACATCTACCTTCTTCTTTGAATATTTACTGTATTCATTAGTCAATAATAAACAATATCTATACATGAAGATCTTTTCTTTTTTTTCTTAATATGAGCACAATACTTTCTACTAGGCCCACTATTTTTTCCCTTACTAATATTTTAATTTCTTTCCATGCATTCAAAAAGCACTCACTGAAGGCTTAATGTATATGGAAGGTCAGGGGACATAAATATGAAGGAAAAAAAATCTCATAAGTCAAGAGGGGGGAAATAGTGTGATGAAGGACACAATCTTGCAAGTAAATCTGTGTTACTCAGTAGTTATTAAGAAAAGACGAAAAATAGCAGGTATAAAAAAGAAAGATGAACTCTTTAATCAGTTTCTAAAAGGAAAAGTACGGTTGATATAGACTGTGATGATTGGTAGGGCTTCTGCAAATGGAAGAAATCTCAAATAGGGAATTCCACGCCTCTTTTCTGAAGTCTCTCATGATATATATTTGAGTGAAAAGAACCATATAGATAAAGATTTATACTGGAAGGAGAGGAGGTGAGAAGTTAACATCCTGTATATGGTAGATATATACACATAACAAAATATATTTTTCATTAGATTTTAGGCCTATTGATGTTTTCAGTAAATAAATTCAAAGAATGGTCTATATGGATCACACTGAAAGAATAAATGAAGTCACTTCTACAGACCACTGAAGACTCTGAGCCAAGTCTGCTCTTGGATTGGTTCCCAGAGCTGCCATTGATCAGTGGGAGTTGCACACACAAATCTCAGCATTGAAACTAGCTGATGGACAGGATGTTATTACAAAAAGCAAATCTGTAAAATGTTTCAAATACCAGTAACAGCCAAAAGGGAAAAGAAATGGCAGTTAATCAAATGTCAAGGCAACATCATGTAGAGACAGTTTTGTCCCTAGAAAAGTACATGTGGTTCCTTGTGACTGAGTCAAATTTCATCATCTCAGGCCTAAAATACATGACCTTCTAAATTTGAAAGGAAAGGATTCGACCAAATGGCAAATCAGTTTGATCTGTTTTTTAAAAAAAGTATATGTCTGGAGAAAAAGTAAAATCATGGAAAAGAAAGGAAATACATAAAAACATATGGAAAATATAGCACTGTGTCTTAGATGAATATCTATAGTTGAGAAACACAGTCAAAGAGACTCCTTCAAACTGTGAATCTGGTTGTCACCTCCTCTGAGAGAACCCTCCAGCCCACAGCTTGTCTGCAGTCCTCATGTTCTCTTGCATCTAAGGTCCTTTATATAAACAATTTCTCCTTCCTGGAAGGCTCTTTCCTCCCCTCTTAAACTACACTATCCCTCCATTAGCTCAGTAATCCCTTCTGTAAATAAGTGAACCAAGTCAATTTCTCCACTGTCAAACTCACAGAAATAGGTTCCTTTATATTCCCCCCCCACCCTTTTGTTAGTCCATAACCTCTACATAAACACCATGTAAGTGTTGATCATCATTTTGTCTCTAGTGGCTAGACACTGTCTATACCCTAGGAAAAAACTCAATAAATATTTGCTGAGTGAATGAGTAAATGAGATACCAGGGCAAATTTTCATAACAATCACTATATTACCGGTTGAATTATTTGAAGGCAAGAAATAGACAACAATATTCTCTTAGTAGACTGATCACAAATTATTAGTTCATCTCTTTTATTCACAGAAGGGGCCTGGTACACCTTTCTCCAATTATATGATTCCCATTGACAGATATCTATGAATACAGAGAGATCACTCTTATATCTCTATTCTGTCTTGCTACTTCCAATATGAAAATATCACTCAGTACAGAAAATACCAGAGTCTCTATATGGATAGGGACTTGCAATCACTCTCTAAGTGGCTTTCTTTTTTGTCCCTTTTACTTTATTTATTAATTTTTGAGAGAGGGAGAGAACATGAACAGGGGAGTGGTGGAGAGAGAAATAGAATCCCAAGCAGGGGATGTGCTGACAGTGCAGATCCCAGGAACTGTGAGATCATGACCTGAGTCAAAATCAAAAGTCAGACCCTCCAGGCTGAGATGCCCAGGAGCTCCCTAAGTAATTTTTCATTAAATACATGAAAAAGTTTAAATTTCTAAAGCATGTTGTCAAAACTGCCTTAATGTGCAAGGAAAAAAATAAGCTTTAAAACTCAGAATATCAATTATCAGATCATACAGCACTAAAAATAAATGTTGGCAAGGACATTGAGGATGATTCATTAAAATAAACAAAACAAGAATAAATCCTGCAAGGGAGAATTGCAAAATATTCTTGATGCTTGTGATTAGCGGAGCATGCCGCTGTGTTGGCACAGTGGGGTTGCTTTTAGTGAATCCCAATCCTGGAAAGATTCAGGAAGACATTACAAAAATCGTCAGCAGCTTAATATTAATAAAAGTTTTTAAACAGTGTTCCGTTTAAATGTGTTGTCTTAAAATTTTCAGTGCGTAAGAAACATAAAGCAATTTATTATTAACATCAGGAGTCTGTGTGTCATGAGAGCCTGAGGCCCTGAAGTGTAATTAACAGACTAGAATTAACTCTCATCATAAAAATAAAAAAGAAAGAAACACAGTAGGAGAATAAAAAAAAGTCTAAAAACAACTGTAATAGACAAGTAGCATTAACACCAGAAAGCCCAGAGACACTTCAAAGTGATGACAACCCTTTAAAACAGCGGCAAGCAAATCTAACCATCTGTTTCCAGAAACAGAACTTATCCAAAGGTGATCCAGGCCTTTGCAAGATCATCAGTGGATCAAGTACACAATCTAATGTATCTATGGCCAACCAAAAATATCTAAATAGAATAGTACATTTTGACTATAGTTATGTCTTCAGAATCAGTTATTAATGATGTACATTTGAAAAGGAAGAAGAAATAATCCTCAAACTATATCAGAATTGGGCATTGTGAGGAATGTTATCACAGCATGCCAAGCTATAAAAGAAATCTAATACTATATAAGATAATCCATACAGTAAGAACATATTGGGTTTATATTATAAGTAGGTACTTTATAAACTTTTATATTAGTGGAGGCTGAGAGACTAGGTAATATATTCAACCAAGGAGGCAAAGTTATTAAATGGTAGGGAGACCAAAATTTTTAGGTGGTAGTATTTGACTTTAAAGTCCATATTTTCAATGCAATATTTCATAGATATTATTGAAGAAAAAATGAAACTCCCAGATTCATACTAATATCTGCAGAAAAATAATTTCTGAAGAATTAAAATGATGTGATTTTTTTCTAACAAGATTATTTCCTTTTAGGGTACTGATTTTTTAGAGATGAAAAGTGGGTGAAATTTTCCTCTTCCTTATCAAAGGAAACTCACAATACGCCTAGTTCCAGGTGGCATCTCTTAAATGAGATTAAACAAGTCATTAAAATCCCTTTTCCTTTTTTCCATATTTCAGCCTCTAATCATTAGAGAATTATTCCATGCCAAAATGACTATTATCCATCTATAGGTGGGTGACACAGTCAGATACTAGGAGAGGTCTTTTCCTTCATGCTTAGAGGAGCCTGGGCTTCTGCAGTGCAGAGCTTCTGAATGGCCTACCCACTTCCTATTCTTACTGAAAAATTCAGTCCCAACAATGTTTCCTTGATGAATAGCTTGGTGACTTCAAAACTGAGTTTTTTCCTCTGGTTAAATGATGTTAAATTACAGTGAAATCCACAAGCATTTCAAAGTACAAAGACCGCCAACGCCTTTTCTGAACTCATTTCCCATCTACAATTACCCAGCCCCAAATACATGAGAATAATAATGACGATGAACTCTTCAGTATGCTCTTCTTTTTAAATAAAATGAAAAGACCTAGGTGCTTGTCTGTACTCAGTTTTCCCACAACTTAAATTTACCTTGTCAATATGAAATACTTCTTTCTTGTCACAGAAAATAAAACAGCCTAATTCTTTTTTTTAATGTGTGCTTATCTCTTTATTTTTTTTCTCTCCATAATATTTTATTGTCAAATTATTTTCCATACAACACCCAGTGCTCTTCCCCTTAAGTGCCCTCCACCATCACCACCACCTCTTTTCC